>NW_008795490.1:13969804-14003005 GCF_000699145.1 Aptenodytes forsteri
TAGAGTAACATTAAAGGTCAGTTATCTGAAGAAACTAAAAAAGCAGATTGATTGAAAGAGAACAGATTGAATTACTGCAAATGTGATATAGGTAATAAATGAGTGCAGTCATTTCCTGCTTAAGAAGCCTACCTTTGAAAGAGAAAGTTTGCTCATTCTGCTGAAAAGTGCAAATAGCAAAAATTAAATAACACCTTTGAGTCATATTCCCTTTTGTCAAAAATGAAAAAAAAAATTATCAAGTGTCATAAAAATAAATTAGTCGGAATAATCAACTTCCAAGTTGTTTCCAGTACCAAATAAGAAGTAATAATAATACTTGATGCCTAGAAAAGAGTGGAAAATCAGCAATAAAGTACTGTACGATATTATTGTACCAATGTATCGGATGTCTGAGAATTTAAATATTCTAATATTTTGAGCTTTTTAATCAGAAAGATTTTCTTTTCAGTTTCTCCATTTCTAATCCCAAGGAGCTAGGGTGCTTGCAAAACTCTATGACAGCAGCATGATCTATGGCACATAAAATGGTCCCCGAGTTCTGTAATGCAAGAAGTAATGTGGGATTTGCCACGTGAGTGCTTGAGACAGCCTAACTCAGAAGAGCAAGAAAATAAAATCAGTCCAGGGGCCTCCAGAGTGTGATTTTTCAGAAGTGTGGAGGTACATCAGTTGTATGGGCATAATTAGAATTATGAGTCTTAAGACTTCCAAAAATCCCATTGCGTTCCTGTACGCGTTTTTATCTCAGAATATTTTTCTGAGTACTGGCGAGTTCCTTCCTTAAAAACAAACAAGTTTTTACATTACTTAACTTGCTTCTAATAATTTTACCTTATTTTGTTGCTGTATTTTGACTGCAAACTTTGCTTTACATATAGATGCCTTGAGGCATTATTGTTCTTCATCTTCTTACTATTGGATCTCTCTTGGATGGTACCCCCTTGCCTTCCCCAGCCTTCTTTTCGGCAGGGAGAGCGGAAAAGATCACACAAGGCCTCTTTGCCTACTGCCATGCAAAGCCAGCCATGCGCATTACCTTGAATCCCCCTTGTTGGCAATTTAATCAGAGCTGCTTGACTTTTCACTGAAGAAAATGAGGTCTGCTCATTGTACTGGCGGAGATTTTGAGGGAGAGAATTGCTGGCTGACGGGCATTAATTAACTAACTGCTGGAGTGCTAATACTTTTGGGGCAGTACCAAGGTTTTGATGATCTGTCTCTTCTCTCCTTGGACATATATCTGCAAAAGTATATTCTGCCTAGATCATGAAATGTGAATACTTTAAAATTAGCTGTGGTGAAACTGCCTAGAGAGAGTGGTACGGGCCAATTGGCACAGACACTAAAACTGGAATTATAAGTCAAGTTTCTAGTTCCCAGCTTCATGCTGATTCACTGGTAAAAATAGTGATATTAATGTTAATATAAGGCAGTAGGTCAAATTCTTTCATAACCATTATCTACTGTGTGGGGTTTTTGATGTGTTATGGTGATGCCAAGCCTCCTGTCTTAAAGTAACAGTGGAGTCTTCCCAAGGGAGCTGGTGTCTTGACATGCGCTGCAAAAACCAGAAAATTATTTGACTGGGTAAAGAAATGTCAGGTTTGTGTAACAGGATCTGATGTCTAAGCTGTAGGCATCAGGCTCATAGCAACCCATCTGATTTAGCCTGTAAACCAACTGTTGCCCCCCAAACTGTTCAAAGTTAATTACTGTCTGCAATTTTTTTACTGCTAGTTTAAAAATAATGAATGTACAGTGCTTAGAAACCATTAACTGTGTAATACTGAGCTTTACTACTTTCATTTCTGTAGCCATGTAGGAGATGATTTGGCTTTTTCTTGGGCTGAATTATGCTGTGCCATAGAGGACTGTAACAGTACTAATTTGCTTGAAATGTGGTTGAATTTATCACAGCCAGCACACGCTTGTATGTGTTTTCTTTCCTGTCTGATTTCACAAATACAAAAGAAGATAAAAATTACTTTCCCCCCTTTGTTCTTGCAGTTCCCCCCTTCCCAACCCATATGAAAAGTCATCTTTCGGAGTGTGTTCTGAATTCACATTAGTAATACGACTTACTGTGTGTTTTATTTTTAAATACATTATACCAAAAAAGTGAGGCTGAGTGGGTGTCTTGTGGGGGTTTTTTTGATTATTTTATTTAACTATAAGAAAAACTATAAAAGCATTTTACTAGTGGGTGTTGTATGAAGAAAAAGTATTGATGAAAGCCAGTCTCCTCGGTGTCTATTCGAGCTGCCTGTGACAGCTACTGTTGTTTAACCATCTAACCTACTTCCCCTCTCACTGTAGACATTGACCTTATAAGCTCAAAGTATTTAGAAGTTAATGGCCTGTTATACAAGTCTAAGCGTTCATGGTGATGGGATATTAAGTTATTAAATGTATTTTGCTGTGTAACTAAACCTCAAGTTGTGCTCATAAATAATCGCTTAATTTGTTAGTTTAAATTGAGCGCATCTATTTTTCTGCCTCCGTAGTCCTTGTTGTGTTAGGAGTAGTATTGAAATGCGAGTCTGGTAAACATCAGCATAAATCTCTTGCCTTCCCTGAGATAGTGAAAGAAGTGCAGATCATCAGGGTTTTTCCCTTGAAAATAGAAATTTCAAAATTAACAGATTAAGGAAGATAAATTCAGCAGCAGTATGTTCTGTCAAGACCCTTACATGTCCCTGTCAAGCCTCACTGAATTTCATTTTACATTTTGAAATTTTCGAAGAGTTAAATTTGAATTGAAGCTAATGTTACTGACAAGAGGAAAATAGAAGCAATTGGTTTGCACTAAACAAGTTTGAATGGTTGTTAATGTGAATGACTTTCAGGCAGCGAATGTCAGAGAACAGTAGATTACTTTCTTTACCTCGGGCATTTTAAACCATCTCCTGTGGTAGGCCTGACATTATTTTTTTTTTTTTCTCTTGAACACGGGAAGCAAAGTAATTGGAGTCTGGTAATTTCAGCCCATGGCTGATGAAGATAAATCATAACGAGCTACTGGAATGCATACTGACAATCCGCATAGGGCTACTAGAACATGAACTCTCACTAATGCATTATTCAAATTTTGTTTCCTTCTGATTCATATTCTAGAAGGCCCCTGAAACTGTTAATTATGAAGCCAACTGCCATTTGTTATTCTGCAGAAATTTCATGCCAGAAACCAATTGCTTCAAAACGCCTTTGCTTTGTTTCCAGGACTTGGGCACCCGAGCGCCGTGCTGCTCGCTCGACGGTGCCGGTGTGGGTGCGCAGGCTCGGCTTATTTGTCTGTGGGGAGCGAGAGCTCGTTTTTTTGCTTCCGAGGGAAGTTGCCCTCCATCTGAAACAGGCAACTGCTCCTCCTGGCAGACGGTCAAGTTGTTCAGTCCCGGCATTTGTTTCCATTAAGGTGTGGCTGGCTGCCTGTGGAAACTCATCCCAGGCGATGCAGCTGAAGACTAGCCGTGCAGCCTCACCGGGTTTCAGCTGGATCCACCTGGTCGCTTGGGGTTAATGCTTGACCCGAGGGAAGGAATGCGAAACTGGCCACAGGGCAGGAATGTGGCAATGAAGTTTTAGGTTGGGTTACGATTCCAGGGAATTGCACCCTTTGTGACTTTGTGCCTTTTCAACCCTTCCTAGCTGGTGATCCTCTCCCAGCCTTGATCCTCATGGCTGGTCTGGGCAGTCTTCAGTAGCAGGACCTTCCAACCATATGCGATGGCTCTGGCTCTATCCTTCTCTGGGAAGGAAAAGCAGATACACCCCAAATATTTTCCACATAAAAACTCTCCTGTTGTTTCAGCTAGTTAAAGCAGACACCGGTGGCAGTGCCACATCACCGGGTGGTGGGGGGAGGCAGCGGGGGGACTGGTGGAAATGTCATTTTTTCTTTGGCTACTCCATCTCTTGTCCTTGAATCTAAGCAGTGGCGTAGTTTGCATCCCACAGCAAATTACCCAGTAGGCAGATTGACTTATTTCTGTGGTCTCGATTGCACTCATAGTAATGCTTGATGAAATTGTTTATGCAAATAGTGTATTAACTGAAAGACACAGCGCTGTATTGATCAAAGCTATTTTCTTGTTTTGATGCAATTTATCCAGTAGTTTCAGCTGAGGAGAAATATTGGGAGCCTAAATTTTTCATTTCAGTGGTTTCAAAATGGAATTGCTCCACTTGTTTGATTTTGAAATAATGTTTTGTTTTGAAATTGAGCTAAGCTAAATTTTTAAAAGGATAAAAACTACCTGGCAACAATTATATTGTGAGACATCTAGTTTTACTTCAGTTTTACTGAAACTAATTTTTCCTTTTATTGTTTTTCTTTGCCCCCTTTTTTCTTTCTTTTCCCTATTTTTTTGGCTTTTGAACTGAAAATACCTCACAGCTCTGCATGTGAGCATTCCTTGGGGTCGTACAGAGAATTGTTTCATTTTACATCTCACTACCTTGTTTCCTTCCCCTGTGTTTCACAGCCAGGGAATAGTTCACTGCCACTGGTAATTTTCAGGGGACCAGAAAACACAGAGGAGGAGAATGGGCGGCTCTCGGGGGAAGGGGGAAGCCGCCTCTGATTCAGGACCAAGCCTGTCCGTGTTTCTGATTGAAGATTTCACCTGCCACTTGCTATCAAAAGCCCTACGTATATCCAAAGAGGATATTTATGTGAAGAAATGCTTTCCTTTTGAAAGAAAAGGGGGAAATCACCTATCATGTTTCACAAAAATACCAAAGAAATGATTCACAAGTCTGCTGGCTTCCCCCCCAAATTCAGCATTTCACTTGTGCCTGGGTAATTTTGCCGTGAGCCCTGCGAGGTTTATTCTCCCTGGGGAATCGCGCCAGTGTAGAACAGCTCTTCCAGTTAGTCGGTCCCTCTCCAACACCTCTGTTTTGTGGCTGGGAAGTTGCGATTTGGTGTTGAACTCTAGAACTTGCCTGCAGAATCGCGCTGTATTTGCTTCTGTTGTTGCCACGTGCTTCAGGGGACTGTTTGTACCTGCATGAACCTGGATTTTGAGGCTTGTGGTGGGAAAAGGAAGAACCTGGGGCAGCAGGCGGGGGAATTTTGGGGATTCTAAAGCTTAAATGGTTTTTCAGCACCAGAGGTCGTGTACCCTGGGGAAAGGTGCATACAGACTGAAGCATTCAGCTTAGGCATTTAAAATGTTAGCCAACTAGCTCATTTTCCTCATAGCTCTACGTTTATGAACTATGTTGCAGTTGCAGAGATGGTACGCAGGCTAGCTCAGTGGAGATGCTCCATCAGTCTCTGACCACCAAACCAGTGTTTAACTGGTAGTATAAAGTTGGTGCTTCCATGTAGATCTAGTATCGCTTTATGACTGGTAATTAATTGGTAGCTTCATCTAACATACCTCTGAGGATGTTTTATTACTCCAATGTGGATAGCCTGGCAAGTGAGATAAGGGGCTCTGACCAGAAGGAAATTTGGTCTTAACATTTGCAGCTTTTCTCTGCAGACATCTTAAGACCATCTGAGCAATGGTTATGATTTATAGCCCTTTTGGTTGAACCATTTTATTTGAAGTCTTAGAACTTTAAATGGTTATGAAGGACTGCTGCTTGCTAGAAAGAAGCCATATTTTTAAGTGCAAGTATTTTAACAGCTGCTAAAAAAAAGTCATGTGAACCAAGAACAGTGAAAGCCCATTTTCAAAATGGTAGTCATCAGAAAGGAAATTTATATCATAAATCTCAAATCTACTTTTGCCTAGTCATTGATTTCTTCAAAACTTGTCACTGTATCATATTGAAAAGAAATCAGTATTTTTAAACAGTATGTACCACTTTATTGACCACTTCTGGAGAGGTTCTAAAGACCTTTTTTTAAGTTCTTTCTAGTATGTTACTTTTAAAATTATTTGTTACGTGAAGTTATGAAAGTTTGGGAAAATCTGCTTATTATATGGGAAGACAGGCATTAATGTGAATTGTAATGCCAGGCTCGTGAGCCTGTATTGTTTCATACTTAGCCAAACACTAAGAACCATATGACAGTGAACGCAAAAACAAACAAAAAAGGAAGAAGTTAGAAAAAGAAACTATTTACCAAACAAACCGTGTGTCTCATGTCATTCAGTAATAATGGATCCACTTTTTTAATGGCTGGTACTAAGCTAGATAATTATAACACATAAAAATAACACACCCCAGTAAGCAATGAGGACACTGTATCATTTTAAGTAAAAATTAAAATGTAGTAGTGTTTAAATTGCTTCCTGCTATAATCATAAAACACATAATTATCTAGTAGGCAAATGTGGAGAAGTAGGGTGAGTGAGAACTGGGAAAAATATTTTTTGCTTGTATTTGTGTACAAACTGGGGATTTCTAAAATCTATCATACCAATTGTCAGCCTTCAAAAGAAGGCTTTTATCATAAGGCCTACTGCTCACACACAGAAAAGGAAAATCACAAGTTGTTTAGATTATCATAGCCTTTTTTTTTATCCTGTTATTTCAAAATGCTGGATCTGAATAAGGGGGCTTGTGGATTTTTTTTAATTATTATTATTTGGGGGTTTTTGTTCGGTTTTGTTTGGGTTTTTTTGAGTACCCTGGTCTCTTCTACTGTATAAATTTAGCTGGGAATTGAAAATCTTGTGTTTGATCTCTCAGTCTATTGCCATGGAAATGAAGAGTATTCCAGAAATTCTTGCTTTCTGCATTTGTCGACTGATTCAGAAGGGAGAAAAGGTGAAAAAAAATAGAACATCTTTGATGATGAAGGAGGAAAAAGAGATTGTCGGAAGTGTTGTATTAGGGTGACTATTTTGCATTCTTAAAAACTTCATTGCATTTAAATTCCATATGTGATTTTTAGTGCTATATATAATACCGATTCTAACTATTTTTAATTATATTTTTAACACGAGCTGCTAGTGGAATTTCAGCATTAATTGTGCATTCATTTGTGACTTTTAATACATGATCAACTACTTTGCTAGTGCATTTGAGTGCTAGTCAGCATTTGAGTCAGCAAAAATATTAATGATTTGTAATGATGTTTGGCTTTTAAGATAGCTAGCTAGAACTGGGCATGTTATATGACGTCTTATGTTAGGCACGGCTTCAGTTAAACTTCAGCATTAAATGATGCCTATTTCTCCCAAATTCCTTGATTCCAAGCAATTTCTGAATAGAATGGGAAATCATGAATGAACTAAGTCAGCGTTAGGAATAGAAGAATTCAGATCTTAAAAGTCCAGCCCAGGTGAAAGCTAACAGAAATGGGGACAATTAACAGAGTTTTCAAGCACTTTGTTCTTTAACTGTGGTAAAGAGTTGCAAACAGTAGAAAACAGCCATAAAGAAGCTGGGGAATTATGGAGAAAAAATGCGTTTCAGAAATGTGAAGTACACAGCACTCACATGAGACATGCTGCCTCTCCAAAAGAGAGCTCAGGAGGAAAGTGAAAGCATGGAGAATTTGGCTGTACTTGGCTGTCTGGGTTTTTTTTGGTTTTTTTTTTTTTGGGGTTTTTTTTTTAATTAATTATGCCATAAAGGCGCTTAATTTTTTCCCCAGCTCTTCTAGCTTCCTTGCTGCTTTGTCTTATGCTATTTCTTCATTAGTGAAATGGAAGATGCTGTAACATAACATTATTTCCCTGTTAGTAAGAAAATAATATTTTGCAATATTGTATCAAGAGCAAAAGCCCTTGAAGTGGCTTTCCTCTTGGTGAGACCAAGGCTACAGTGAGGTGTCATCTAGAGCACAGTGTTTCGATATCACAGGATGGAGAAGGGCTTTGATTAGAAACTATAGACCATGGCCAGTTTACACAGGTAAATTATTAGGAGACTTGCAATTAATCCCAGATAAAGCAGCAAATGTGTCAAATAAAATGCAATACTGTGAGCAGACCAAAACTTCGGGAGAATAAAGCTCTGATGGTGAGTGCTAGAGAAAACCCACAGTGGTTATATTCTTGAGAAAGAGAGGCAAGTAGGGTCTTAAGTCCAATCCCCAGAAACAGCAAGGACAGTGGTGCGCACGAGGTGTTACCTGTAAATGTAGTGGTAGACTAGAACTGTGGCTGTGAAGCCATTCTGAAACATCTGTCCCACATGTCTTTGGAGCACTGGTGGGCTGTGGCATACCGCCAAGAGCTCTCCAAACATAAACAGCAAAATGGAAGGGGGAAACAAGACCATATATACATAGGTGCTGCCTCATACACGGGCTAGCAAACAAAAACCAAAAGTAGAGAAGAGCAGCAGTACCCAAAGGCTAGCCTGCTTTGCATTTGGGAATGAGCAGCACCACTGTGCAAAGCTGTCCGTAGACCTTCCCTGTCCCCCGTCTCCTCCCTGCAAGAGTCCCAGGGATTCTTTGGATAATCTAATCTGAAAACCTTTGCTCTTAGTCTCAAGCATTTGATAAAAATGCAGGAAAGTGAAGTCCGGAGCTAAACAACACAAAGATGCACAGCTAGCTGAATAAATTTGGAAAGAGGTAGCCGCAGC
Source organism: Aptenodytes forsteri (assembly GCF_000699145.1). Lineage (NCBI taxonomy): Eukaryota > Metazoa > Chordata > Aves > Sphenisciformes > Spheniscidae > Aptenodytes > Aptenodytes forsteri. The sequence continues at coordinate 13,978,307 of NW_008795490.1, forward strand.
TGTGACTTCCCTCAAATAGTTGCCGATTATTTCCTCGTGCCCTGTCCACAGTTAGGAATTTCTGGGGTAATCTATAGGTTGTGGGAAGCTGCTCTCGGGGTGATCACCTCACAAGGTGTAGGGCGGAACTAACTTCTGAAGAGATAGATAAATACTGCACAGCTACCTTCACTGGGATATTAGTAGTGTGTGGAAGAAATCTATAGGATTCCCAAGCAGACTTTGTTCAGTAAGCAGCTTCGTTCCTAGGCAGTGCCTGCCTGTCTTGCGCTGTTTGTGAGGTCTCTTTCCCTCCCTGTTCTTTTTGTCATTGTGTATCTCTCTTGCTATCCAGCCAGGGAATTGCTGTGAACAAAGGGTCATAAGAGAAGAGAACCTAATTTGCTCTGCCCACAAGAGATGCTCTGTGTAAATAAGGAGAGATAATGGAAAACTACCTTCTGTCCTGAAAAGTTCATGTGAATGACTCACGGGTGGAAGCACAACCAGTATTTGAAAGAGAATTTTGTGACAGTGACTAATCTTTTCCTGGTGTAGGAAGGCAGGGATGCCATACAGAATACTGAGGCTCCCTCAGATATTTTTTTCTAAATTTTTTTCTTGTTTAATTCTAGAAGTGAGGAGGACTGGAACATAATCCTTTTGTAAACTGTCATTATTAAGCCCTGGAAAAGTGCTATTTTGATTATGCTGGTGCTGCTTCTTTCCAAAATTGAATGTATTGTGTTTCAGAGCCCTACCCTATATGTCTACCCTGAGGAGTAAGAAATACGTGGGGAACTTGCAAGGTCAGAGACAGTACAGTGTAGAAATCTGCTGCTTTTGTTTCATAATCTCAAGTATATATTTCCTGCCTCCTTCCTTATTCAGTGAAGATACATAAAGGCTAAATGTGGCAGAAATTGAGCTTAAAGCAAGTTTCGAACACAAAACCACAGATTTATAATAGAACTTGGCAAGTGGATGTTATCTTTCATCCAGAGATCACAACCTACAATGTGTACTTTGGGGATTGCAGCCGCGCCTGGCTGGACAGGGGGATTCGGAGTTCTCCTCTGCCTTTCCTCTTTTTAAAAAAAGTCCTTATCGGTTTGATTGCTTTTGACCAAAGGATACGTGTGTGAAAACTTACTTTTTTTGGGGAAAAAAAGAACACTCGAAGGTTAGTGACTACATTACTTGCATTTGAGAAAAAAAAAAAAAAAAAAAAAGGAAGGAAACAAATTTCACTTGCTGCAAAACACGTGCATCAGCCAGACATAGAATCCACTTTCTTTTCCTGGTCCTGCCATGAACATTAGGCATACTGTATGTTTTATATACATATGAACAATGTATTTGGTGTAGCAGCAGCAAGCTACCATTTTTACATCAGTTAAGACCAGAATGCCACTATTAAAACTGCTTTATAGCTAGCAGGCACCCTATATTGTTTGCAAAGTAGCAGTTACTGTAACCCACATTTTTTGCAGGGGCTTTTGTCTAGCTTTATGTTTCCCTTATGGAACTAAGAGGTTTATTAATAAGTAGCACAGCGTACTGGGTACGTGTCTTATTATTTGGGAGGCTGCTGATGTTGAGCTGAGCAAAAAAAAAAATTGTGGTGAGTTCCTGGCTCATAGTCGTGATTTTTTTAAAGTGGTTTTGTAATTTCTAAATATGCATATGCTGTTCCCTTTACTGATCTTTCTGAAATTTTTAGCTTATCTGTTTCCAACAGGTTCCTTAGATGGAGACATTGTTTGAATGGTCTGTTAGGTGTCCCCTCCCTCGGTATTTGCTCCAGAAATCTCTGACTTTCAGCAGGGAAGAGGAAAAGAGCAACTTGGCCTGTGCATAAGCCAGCATCAAAGGCAGGTCAGTTGCTCAGGGCTGCGCACGCTCGTCCAAGCGGAACTGCCTCGCTTTTGAGGTCTGCCAGGGGTCGTCCCTCCTCCGAGGGAGAGGGGGGGACCGCCTATTCAGTGGGTTTCTTGGCATACAGATGAAGTTTTATGAAACTGCATTGTGTTTCTTAGCCTGTACCGGGACCAATAATAGCATGGCTAAAGAATTAATATTTTAAAGTTGTCAACACAATCTATTTTTCAGCGTTCGTCAGTGTATTTCACTGAAATTCTGCCCCTGCCAAAGGAGGTCGGACTTCAAACCAGTCGATACACACTGTGTATTGGTGCAATATGCTGAAGAAATCAGCAGAAGAAAACTATCTCCTTTACCATATGTTGCGGTTGCATCTTAAATGGTTATTCTCTGACACAGTGATCCAAGCATTTATTGACGAGTCCGCAAAATTTTGATGGCATTGTGTTTTTCAGGAGGAAACATTTCTCAAGATCAGAATTTAGGGGCCATCCAGTGATTTAAATTCCATCTTCGCTGGCAACGTTATAAAAGTATTGTTTATTTCTAGAGACTTTTCAGCCCATATTGTGCAATATCAGTTACGCTGGCTGTAGCATAATTGAGTGCCGCAGTAATTCTTGTATATCTAGTCCATGAAGCATGCTAGTATGATTTTTTTTTTTTTTTTGAGAAATCTTTTATTATTGCAAGCCGTTATTCCCATTAGATGATGGCTGTGAAGCATTTTTTAAGCCTGGAAGCAAGTCTACAAATGTAGGTAAATTCTGTCAGGGGCGTGAAGGCTGAAGCAGTAGGAATAGGACAGCCAGGCAGGAGGTAAAACTAGTGTTGCCTTCAGACCCTTGTGATATTTGTGCAAATTTCTGCCCAACAGAACTGAAGCCCTTTCTCCATTATTGTAGCTGTATGCTCTGTCCTGAGACCAAAATGAAACCCTGCATTTCTACTATAGAATAAGCAAAGTCAGTGGGGAGCTGTAAGTCAATAGATAGGTCTTTCTTGTGAGCAAATAAAGAATCTGTTTTTCAGCTACAGGTTGTTCTTCTGCTTGTGACGGCTGGTGTATTTTAAGGAGCCCATCACCTACTCCAGGAGCAATAGAGTAAAAAATACTTTGATGCTCTTGTCTGAACTGTGATGAAATCCAACCACTGCACGTTGCTGCTTTTGGAGAGAGAGATAAAAGTGAAGATCTCCCAGGTGGTATAGATAACTGTGCTGGATGGTTGAGGGATTTGAATGTCCCATGCATATGCTGGCTTCAAAAATCGTATCTTGGAAGCTCATAAATTGGAAAGCATAAAAATTATCCCTGTGTTCAGTAATGACATACATCTGAGCAAAAGTTAATTGAAGGACAACTACGCAGAAGGCAGCCTGGTGGTGGAGTTTCATAGCAAAGTATTTGGCGTCAATACGATTTAAGGTATAGGAGTGGAGGTCTTTGCTTATTGGTTTTTGAAAGCCAGATGAGTTCCTTGACTGGGTTTGCAGCACAACATAAACACAGTTATATCAGCACCTCTGCGGGGGTGATTTCTGAAATGCAGGAGCTGTGGTGGGTGGCCACGTGTGCGGTCAAGATATCTGTAGACTTGTATCAGGTTGGAGGCCCGTGTAGCTTTTCACCCCGAGTGTGGAGGGACGGAACAATAACAGACCTCTGCAGATTCCCATGGGAAAGGGAAGTGGGAGATGTTCAGTATTCCCAATTAGTTTTCTATTTTAGGAACCACCTGAGTTACGGAATCTCAGTTACTGCTACAAAACTCTTCCTGGAAGTAAAACAGCCTTGCTGGTGGGCAGGGGGAGCTGGTGGGCGGGGAGGAGCTGAAGGAAGGAGATTGGGAAATTGGTTATAGGTGTTTACTTGCAGTTTTCACAACTGGATTTTACAAGTTGTTCTACACAGCACAAGTCATTTTTTAAAAACCCCTACCTAGATAGTATTCCAGAAGCGATGCTTATTACATAGCTGGGTATCTTATGGTGCCTTTTTCAGGTGAGTGAAGACTTCAGAGTTGAGCTGAAGAATGAACCATTAGTAGGTCTCTGCAGAGCGATTATTCACCGAAATGCCCAGCAAAACTGTATTCCGTAGTATACAGAACTGTATTTTTGGTTGTTTTGTTTTGTTCAGAGGTCCCTTATTCTGAGAGGAGTGTGATCTTGTTTAAGAGCACATGTTCAGCTATTGTTATTGCAATATTGCTGCTGCTTGATCTTGATCTGCTTAGAAATTACTTTTCTTCAGGAACATGCCAGAGCCAAGAGTAATAACTTTGCAGTAGAATATAAATTGGTTGAGTTCTAATGAATAATTGCTGCTCACTTGTAACAAGTGAAACTCCAAGGCATAGCACCAAGCATATTTTAAAAAGAAAATGTCTTATTGTTGTTTTCATTCTTTCAGTTGGACCCGTGGAGAAAACACTGTGGTGTTTTTTCCTGTGTGCGGTGTGGTTGGCTGGCCATCTGCTGTTAGGAGAATCACAAAACGATTACAGGATGGGACAAAGGACTTCTCAACCATAAAAATGTGTCAGTACATGTTTAGTGAACGCTAAGGTTTACTTTTATCACCCGTAACACTTAATATAAGGATTACAGGGACCTCAACAGAGAAGATTCTGCCTTTTGGATTGTCTTCAGAACTGGCCTTGATTTATGCAAAAGAAGTAATTAAGGATTTATACGATATGATTGGACATAGTTTTATATAACTCTGTAGCAGAGTGAGTATATATTGTGCGTGCAGAGTGTAACGGTAGGAAAGCTGTACAAACTGTGATAAGTAACAAGTAAACCGTGGGGTTTTTTGTTTTGTTTTGTTTTTACTGAAATCTATAGTGTTTTCTGACTGCTTAGAAACTAATGCCTGGCATGTGTTACTGCTTAATTATATCCTGTTGGGTGATTTACAATACATGCAATCTGATCCAGGAAAGCAATGTTTTTTCAAAATCATAATGTGTTCTTCATCCTTATTAAATCTTTGGATTTTGTTGGAATGTGAGTATGGGCTGCTTTCACGCTCTTCAGTTTGCCCTTGTAAAAATTAAAAAGTTTTTGGTTTTTTTTTTTAGTCTGGTTCTAGTGGTAGATCTTGCCCTGTCAGGTTGTCAGCCATTTCAAACCCTTAGAATCCCCGAACAAATTTAATTACAAATCTTTCTGTGACTGTTCATTTCCAGCATGCTTTTGTTATCTTTCCATCTGTAACTTTATTAAGGGTGATTGCCCTGTAATTCCTTGCTTCTTGCTCCACCTCTGGCTGAGCAGTCAGACTCTTAGAGGTGCAAAAATGTGTAACCCCTTCTCTGCTGAATCTTTTGAGGAGACTGAAAAACTGTGACATTAAGGCAGAATACATGAACAGTTTCTGTTTTAAAAAAAAAAAAACCACAAAAATCCCCAAGAAAAAAACCCCAAACCAGAAAAAAAAAACCAAACCAAAAAACCCCAAAAACCCAACAAAAAAAAAAAGAAACCCAAAAAACCCAAAAAAAGTTTTACTTGTGTCAAGAGTCATAATGCGTTTAGCAGGATTTTGAATAGGATTTAGTAGCTTCTTAATCATTTATTTGGCTCTTGTAGGCTACTTCTAAGGCTACCAACAGTGTGGTTTGAGTATTTGCTAATGTTAGAGAACCATAACTAGGCTAGCTGATGCGTTCCACAGGCTATTTTCCTTCATGTTTCTTAATTATGAATGGTTAGCTTGAGTGGGCTGTGTTTTTGACAACCTTCAGAAGAATAATGCAAAAAAGTCATTCCAAAGCCCCTGTTTGAATGTGGTACAGACTACAGGGATATGACATCTCTTTTGTGTTGTTTGTTATTGAATATCTCAGCCTTCACTAACTGATGCTGTTTTTCATGGTGCAGGTAACTTTGATGTGGTTTTTGTCATATAAAACAAAAGTATAAAATTTAATACAAAAGCTGTAGGATAGCTGAAAAAACACCTTAGTGACTCCGAAGCCCCAAGTGTTTGAACTGCTTTTGAAATATTTTCTCACGTTTGTCACAATTTCTCTAGCGTTGGCTCTGATCGTTCTAAAAATTCAGGTGGCATTACATCCCAGCCCTGCAAATAAAATTGTCTGTAAGTATTCATTTGAGTAGTCCCAGCAGAATTACAGCAATTCAGCTGAACTGTGTTTGTATGCAAGGTTAAGACCAAAGAGACAGAAGATGTTGCTAGCCATGTTGAAGGGAGTATTTTATGGACCAAGAAATGGATTCTGCAGGGGTTCATTTAGGACCCTGCAGGGTTGTCTGAATGACAACATGGATAAAGAAGAAAACATGGTTAACAAAATGAAACACACTTAATAAAACAAGAAGAGGTAGATAGTAATACTATCTATTAGTTCCTAATCTGGTTTTCATGCTGTAGCACTGACTTTGTTCTGGTCCTTGGCCATCCTAACATGCCAAACTGACAAAGTTTTATCAGAGTTAGGTTTACTTTGCGCATGAAACAGTGACTAAAGTTACCTAAAATGGTGACTAATCAGTAGCATCTTCCATGCGATCTATATTTTGTAACATTACTTTCTTAAAATATCCTAACAGTCATTAATTTCTGAAGACAGTGGGCGGTATTTGAGAGACAGGAAAGAGCACACACAGCCCGCCCCAGGGGGGCAGGAGAAGCCCACGGGATTTTTCCCTTGCTTCTTCTCCTGTGCTGCTACTGCCAGAGAACAGAATATCTGTACTGAGGTTTTCATGGGAAAAGGAGGAGATGGGTGGTCTTCTCTGGATTTGCCAATATTTTCATGGTATTTGTTTCATTTTATTTTCATGGTATTTCAATATTTTCTTTCAACCCTCAAAGGGATAAAGTACCGTTATGAAAGTATAAAAGATGAGAAATAAAATGACATTATAGCTGGCTTGTCAGAAATGAACATCTAGAGCATGCTTAATTCTTCTTTCCCCTCTGCCCCAAATTGCACAGCTCATTGTTGCTTTAAAATGTCTTTTGAACTGTTATTCCCAAATTGGTTGAAGTAGCCCAGGTAAACTTGAAGCATCAATGTCAGACTTTGGGAGGGCTGTACAGAGCGTGGGGTTGGGAGGGAAACTCCCCTCCGGTCTGCCCTGCCTGCCCAGCATGCATTACACAGCACCCCTTGTCCTTTCCACTGGATATTGGGAAAAGCCGTGCTGCAGGGCTACTGCCAGGGACATGGCGAAACATGCGTCACGGCTTCAGAGTGCCCATGGCTTTTTCATGGTTTTGGAGCCCGCTTATCAGGTCCAGCTGGTTAATAGGCTAATGAGTGTGTGAAGTGAGAGTCAGGAGAATGAGCAAGCTGCTTCTGCTGTGGCAAGAGAGGAGGAAATGAGACCCAAGGGAAGGCTAAGCTTCCTGTGCTGGAGTCATGCCTGACTTGGATTACACGTTTTAGTTTAACAGTCCTGTAGATCAGGCTTAAGGTTCAGCAGGCTTGGTAGTTTCTGGTCCAGTAGAGTTCGAAAACAGAATGAAATTTTGCGTTACAGAGGTTGGATGATCCATAAAGGATAGAATTATAGTTTTCCGGACATAAAACCTAAACAACCTTTTTAATATATACAGTTGTTACTGAGTATGGCATTTGGGTAAATTCAAATACCACTGGGCACAGAAAAAGACATTATACGAAGGATTTTAACATTATGTTTTACATTGAGTGTCCTGATTTGTCTGCTTAAAGAGCAAAAAGAATAAAAATAGGGAAAGAAATATGGAACTTAATGAATATTTAGGCTATTTAACCTATTTTGTTGGTTGACTGCTGAGAATTTTCTCTGTCTTAATCAGAGATCTGTAGTTTGAGCCCGTCTTCCCTCCTGCACTTTTTGTTATTTTGGAATACGGTTTATGGTCATGCTTTGGACTGTGTAGTTGCAAACAGGTCTACAGGGAGGAATCAGGCATAGTTTTTGTTCAGAAATGTTGATGGTTTTCGTGATGATTACCACAACTACAAAAAGGTCTGAGACAGGATAGGCTCTCCCTTTTTCCCTCATTATCCCTTGCAAAATACACCCTTTCGACCGCAGCCTTTGTCTTTCTGTTTTGTTACATTTATAACATTTGGGGAGCCACTAAATTGCTTCATGACGTCTAGCATTCTTTCTTTTTCCTTCTTATCTTCTAAGTAACAGTTTTCTATATGGCTGTGCATAACTACGCTAGTTATGCATGGCAGATCAGACCACCATCCAGCCTGACTTTGGCCAAACCTCCCACAGTCTGGTGCTGTTGGCCAACACAGATTTCTGATCTCGTTAGTCTCTGAAATACCTATGTCTTGCCTCATTGTCACAACCAGGGCTGGTGACTACTCTAGTTTTGTGTCACCTAGTTCTCGAGTTTACATTTTAAGTTAATTTAGCAATATCTTCTGACCTAGATTCTCAAGGGAAAGCAGAAACAAAGTCTGAGGCCGCTTTAGGGAGGAGAATGAGCTTTCTTGTACCATAGCACATATGCAGGCAACTGGTGCCAAGTGGAGCTTATGTCTTTGAGTAGTATTTTGGATATCCTGGCCCCATGTAGGATGTGGAGGCAAGAGTCCGGAGCTATCCTGCAGGGAAAGGGCATGACAGTTCTCTGTTCTCAAAAATCAGGAAATCACGGAGAAATGCTGCCAGGTTGTTGTCATGACCCCTGTGCCCCTCTGCAGAATACAGGCACCTGCAAGTAATTTGCTTCACCAAAGGGGATGGATGCACTTGCTGATTGAGGTAGAGCTGTATTTACCATGACTAGAGCTGTTAGTTAAGCCAAAATCCTATGTAAAAAAAGTATATTAGAACACCAAACTCATTGGGAGAGAAGAGAAAGGATAAGGCTAGATCCAAGGCATAAAGATGGTATGTGCCCCTACCAACCACACCATATTTCAGGGTAACTTAAGAAAGCCTGAAGGTTTGGGAACGCTTAGAAGTATTGACTGTTAAGTAGAGAGAAGTTCTTAACCTTCATATTAAAGGAAACTATTACATGCTAAAATGAATGTTTTACTTAAGTGTGATTCAGTAATATACATACTTAAGTATGATTGCCATCCCTTCAGGGATTTCTCTCCAACTTCCTATTCAGGTTATATCTGCCTGGCAGATATACGTAATCTTGTTGAAACTTGTGTGAACCTTAGCAGGTTTTAAACTAGCCACCTGGTAGGAGCATTGCTAAAGGAGCAGAGAGCTCTGCAAAAGCTGAAAAACCTATCTAGGTACTGGGCAAGCTCAGAGGGTCCCTGCCTGCACTGAGCTTAGTGCTGCCTCACCTCTGGTCCTACGTAAGTACCTGTGCTGCTAGCATAAAAATAGGATGTAGCCAAGCAGCATCACATGTTTTACTGTGGCATGGGTATCATCTGAGCTTTCAAATAAAAATGAGCTGTTATTAATGCTTTGTATGAAAACAAATAAGATAACTTGAGGCCCTAAAAGAAACTTCACGATCTTAATCTTCCATCCACAACTTCAAATCCTGAAAGTGTCTTTTCTATCACACTCACCAACATCTTGCTTTCCAACGCAAGAACTATCTCGGTGTTTATTACTCCTTTGATTTTTTTTTTTTTTTGCATCTATTTACGATTTGGCCATTGTGGATTTTAAAATCAGCTGTTCCTAATGTAATGACTTTAATGTTAGAACAGATATTTTTAAGTATTGCCAATACCGTTCCACTAAATTATGTCTAATTTGGAGGGGGAAAAGGATAACTGATGAGGGGAATGAAAAATGTGAAAATATGCTAAAACAGAATTGCTTCAGAACTGAGAATCTGAAAGCCAAATCTGCTCTTTTGGTGAACTTCTGGCATGTTTGCTCATTTGTATGCAAGAGTTAAAATTCAGCTTAGATTGAAGGAATGTAGAAGCTGTATCTCAAAATATAACAATGGTACTGAGCTAAAGTAAATGATTTGCTAATTGTAACAAAACAGGGAGAATGTTTCCATTTTGGCCCTCCGGTGGGTGTTTTTTAGGCTGTTCATTTGTATTGAAAAATGTTGATGTTTGAAGCAATTGTGCATTGTGTGTAGATTTTGCAAACAAGATATGAAACTAGCTTCACTGCTCAAGAAAGAATATTAAAGTATTAATTCTACAGCTTGTCATTGCCCCAGTACACATTTGCAACTGCAGCAGTAAAGAAGCACTAGTTTTCTGAGAATTTGCCCATATGTAGTGAGCCCAAAATAACAAATTCAATGGAACAGAATTACAGCCAATGCTAATTTACACTCCAGCTCACTTACCATATAATTTTTTCCTGAAATGTATTCCTATTTTTGAAATGGTTTAAGAGTATCAAAATACTTTAGAATATTTGCTAATATGCTGTGAATTATCACGGTGAACAACATTCACTATGTTTATTCCAACTAATTATACGTTTTTTCTTCCTTTTTAACTCATTTGCTTCCAATGTTAAGAGATTTAAAAATTATCTCCTCTGTGTTACAGAAAATCATCAGTTTTCCTCTGAAATAGCATAGGGCTCCTCTCTGCTGTACCCATACAAGTGTGAGGGGGGGGAAAAAAAGCCAGTCCTTGCTGTAAATAATTTAGAAGCTAAGATTAAAACAGGGGACTGACAGAGATGGAGGTCAAAATACAAGGAAACATGGGGCATTGTTGGCTTAGCCACCTTAGCTTAATGGTTGTCATTTTTTTTGGAGGCATTGTGGTCATGAAAAGTTTTAGATAAGGAATAAGGAGCCTTATATTTCTTCAGGAGGAATTGGACCAAAGCCAATGGGAGAAAGCACTCAGGAACTTGGATAACACTATTACCCGCTTCACAGCTGTGGCCCCGTCAGGGATGGAGGTGTTACATGAAAGATAGTGCGTGACAACCTTGAATGTGTACAAGAGTTGCAATAAATAAGCATTTATTCAAGCAGGCCAGAGTGGGATGGAGTCTTTTGTTAGTTTGGAGGAGTTGTCCTAGGAGGAGAAGTGCAGACCAACAAGCACAGAGATGGGGCTTCTGCAACCAAAGTGGGACTGTCAGGGCAGCCTCCTCTAGCCCCAGAAGCCTTCCTGGTTCTCTTCCACCTTCAACAGCAGCAACAGTAACTTCTCTGTTTGGGATGAGCCCCAGCTGCCTCTTCTTCTCCTGTTTGATACCTCCTGGGCCTTGGTAAGCACAGTGGTGCTGGGTTAGAGGGGGCAGCTGTGGTTGATGTGTGTGTGGTGAGGGTAGGCTGGTGCTGGTTAAAGGATTGGAGAGGACAAGGTGCCACTGGGAGAGGGGCAGGATGAGATGAGGAGGGGAGATGCGAAGGGGAGTACACCTTCATAAAACACCAATCCAATCCTTCTGACAAATTAGACTGGACCATCTCCTTAGCGTTATGATTACTCTAGTTTTGTTGCCAGCTCCCAAAGCTCTTGCAGTATAATCAATGTTCAGCAGACAATGCAGCACCGCTACATGGTGTTATTTCGGAGGGCTTTTTATGAATTCCCACCAGTTTTATGGAAGAGGAGATGGGTATGAGTGTTCATTCCTTGATTCCATTACACTTTGGTGTGTTAGCAGCTTGCTGTAGTACATTTCACTCCAATGTTGATTGGATGAAAGACAATAGCAATAAATATTGCAAAATATAGCATTGTTTTAATATTAGAAAAACTTGGACTTGTTAACATTTAGTCTTTTTGCCATGCTACAACAAATGAACAGAAAATGGTGTTTATTACGATATTTGTTGATTTAAAGTGAGAAATCCATCATTAAAACTACTATTTTCGTCTTGAAAAATGTCACGCGAGACACTCTTGGGTTTGGCTTTGACAGTGCTGGTTACAACCTGTAATAGATTCTTGACATTACTTGATAAATCAGAATTCCCCCAGAATTTTTGCAGTTTTTACCATGGTTATTACGTATTTTCCTATTGTCCAACTGTAATCTATTACTGAAAATAAATACATGGAAATAAAAATGCTGAAGCAGCTCTTTGTCTGGTTTAAAAATTTTCATATAAATATGCAGTAGGATACATGTGCCTGGGATGCTGGGTCTTTTTTAGATCTAAGCTCTGGTTCAACATTCATATTTTTTCATGGTGCAAAGAAGTTTAGGACATTGTCAGGTTATCAGGTTTGCAACCTGGCAACTGTGTAGAATGAATATTGATATTTCTTCTTTGTTGACTGCTGTGGGCAAGTCTATTAGCTATAATTTAAAAAGAAAAAAAAAACAAACCACCCAAAAAGCCAAACACATTTTTGTGTAATTTTTCAACTAAGTCATGTATAAAGTGTGAATGTAAACACTAATTCTGAAGAAATCCACTGTTTTGAAAGAAATAAGAGTGTCTGATTTATCTTGGTGACAGGTCTAAAGATAAATGCTGTGCAGAAGTTATATGAGTGCTTAGTGTTATGGCTGATTGGCTAACAGACCTTTCGTAGAAAAAGGCAGGATGACCGCTTCTTTCTCATGTTTGGGTTTTTGGTTTTTTTCCTTAAAAAAAATAATATTGAGACTTGTGAATTGAGAATTTATGCTCCTCAACTTACCTCCTTTTAAAAATTTCCTTCCTACTTCTGGTCACTCTTTGTTAACCCAACAGTTGAAGAAGAAAACTCCTTACCTTCTGCTTTATGTTCTCCTAAAAATATGTGTACTGTAGAACTCCACTTTACTCAGAACTCTGAGTAAAGTAAAGTAAGGCGCATTCTTGTAATATATATTCTTTGAGTTATGTATATTCATAACTCTGGTTGCATTTTGTGCTTTGTTTTGCTTGCATGGGTAAGAGTTGTGATGGATTCGTTACCCTAGATGATATTTATTCTTTTTACTTCATTACACATAATCCACCTGTGCTAGATCTTAAGGTCTGTGTACACGTTATACTCTACTAGAGAGCTTATCAGCTTCTCTGCAGGCAGTTCAATTTGAATTTTAAAACTGAAAATGAATGAATTTGTGCTGCTTCTTGAGCTTCTGCACAGAGCTACTCTTGCACCCTCCTATTGGTGTGATAACTGGAGGATATCAAGCTTGCAGGTTGTTGTTGATTTTGGTTGAAGGGTTTATGAGTTAATTCTGATCAGCAGCTACTTCTACTATTATTTTTTTTGCACTCCCCAACCTCTTTCCCCTTATGAGAAAGTCTGAGATTTGTTGGCTAGGTTAAAGACATCAGGAAGAACAAGAGCAATTGGTACTTAAAATGAGACAGAAGCAAAGTCCAGGCCCAAGTGTACAAATAATGTTCATGTAAATCATTCGCTTCATTATCCTGTAAGACAAATGTTAACTCATGCTTGGCTGCCAAGTCAGGTATGTGTTTAAGAAGTTGCTGAACATCATCGGAATTTCTTATTGGTAGCCTAAGTTTCTGCACCTTCTTTACGAGGCACACCTAAAGTCATGATAACATCAGATTTTAAAATTGAGTCAAATTCAATTTATGAATGCATTAAATTTTTTTAACTTATCGGTGTACTGTAATCCGCTCAAGCTAATCATCATTGAAACATATTAGGGATTGTATATATTCTAGCATTCTACAGCATATAGTGGAGAAGTATCTTTCCTGATAAATCAGCTGTTTCAAGAAAGGAATAGTTAATCAAACCAGTACATACAATTCCTTAGTATGATGATTTTCTCTACTTAACCTAACTGTATGTAAAGTATATGACCTAACTGGACTCATAAGACATTTGTTCTTTGCCCTGACAATAATATCTGTGTTACACTGTCCTTATTAAGGAGTTGGGTTGGTTTTTTTAATACATATATTCTAAGAAAATGCTGCTAATTTATCCTGATCTTTCATTCCGTAAGTTAAGACTACAAAGACAGCAATAGAAAGCAGGTGCTTGTTCTTGAGGTCTTGGTGGTGTTTTCTGGGGTTTGGTTTTGGGGTGGCTTTTTTTGTTTGTTTTCCGAGGGTGTCTAACTTGCTAGCTAGTTGTACAGAACTTGGGTTTGTGTTCTTGATGAACTGGAATGCTGGTACTTCCTTTTCTACTGTGATGGCCTTCCTAGTGCTCGTGAAGGGGTTTCCCACTCCAGTCAATGTGTACTAAGCAAGGGAGAGATGTCTGCTACAAAATATTTTTTGCTATTCTTCAACATCTACAGTCTAATAACTGAGCTGCAAGCATTATCTTCAGTGCATGGTTTGCTGTAACACTGATCCTCATTGAGTGATTGTTACTCAAATAGTGCCATCTATTTGGGTCATCCTCTTCTGTGAATATAGAGTCACAGAATGGTTTGGATGGGAAAGGACCTTTAAAGATCATCTAGTCCAACCCCCCTGCCGTGGGCAGGGACACCTTTCTCTAGACCAGGTTGCTCAAAGCCCCATCCAACCTGGCCTTGAACACTTCCAGGGATGGGGTATCCACAACTTCTAACCCGTTCCAGTGTCTCACCACCCTTTCAATATCAAAAGAGGTTATTTGCAAACTATTGCTCCTTCTGTGAACTAGAGTATGTCTTTCTTCCTACAGGAATTTTAAGCAATGTAAAGGAGGATGCTGTTGCAATAGAAAACTTTCTTTAGTCCCTTATTTTGATTTCTCTGGTAAAAAAAGACACCTTTATCAAGTCTTAGGAGACACTTTATAAAATGATGGGCAGAGAGAAACAAGGAGAAGTTCGACCATGAGAATGAAAGATGCATAGTTAGCATCCGGTTCTTTTCACAGAAAATTGTGGTATCTTGATGAAATACAGAGTTAGAGATAATGGCTTTTTTTGTTTAACTAGAAGTGATTTTATCTTCAGATTTTCTGTCCAATATATTTTGACACTGTAAAACTCATGTCTTTATATTTCCAGTTTTCTCAAATAGCATGTCTGTTATTTTGAAATATATTTATATTTTTATCTTCTCCATATTTATTCTTTAACACATCTAAAGCTGTATTAAATACAGATCTGACTATGACTTAAGCTACTTATCATGAAGGGTGACTTAATTATGTCTTTATTGGAATTAATGGAATTAATACAACTATTTCCTTACCTGTACTTGCAGGAGAGGTGGAAGAAAGAAGACATTTCTTGACAATTGTTACCAATTCTTTCTTACACAGTCACACTGCTTTTAGTTTCTTACCCCAGATTTTGTCTACTATGGAAATAGTTTTGGGTTTTTCATCTTAATTTCATATGTTTTCCTTCTTTTTCATCTTGGTGCTCAAACAATGTCTCCTTCAGCGTTTTAACTCTGTTTACAGTCATAGATACACTTGCATATGATGACCAGTGACGTTCTTCCTTTTTTTGTCACACCAAGATGAAAGCAAGCAATATTAATGAAATGTTAACTCATTTGATGGTGCCCTTTTAAACTTTATTTCTTGAAAGTTTGTGTATATTTCTTACTGTTTTAATACTAATCTCATTAATGTGTTCAAAGGTGGGGCTGGATTTTTTTTTTCTTCACATGTGAAACCCATACCATTCTATTTGAGCTGCAAGTAATAGCTATCTCGTTCTGGGTTTCTCTTTTACGTTACAGAAAATAAAAAGATGAAAAATCATAGTATAGAGATCAGTTGGATTACATTCACGTTAATGCCTAAAAGAGGCTATGTATGGCATCTGTTTCATCTTAAGCGGCTAATGATTTGAAGGAATCTGCAGTAAGTGAAGGAACTTCATTAGCCTGTCGGTGCACCGGTACTGAGTTAAGTGATGGAATACCTTCCCTTCTGTACAGCGTAATTTGGTTGAGGAGATAAATTGCAGGCTGCATTTTGTCATGTTGTGTTTTCGTGTTAGTTGATTGTAATTATTGTTCATGGGGTTACTGAAGTTAATTTCTATATGGGAGAGAGATGTAATTTTCCTAGCTATATCACACAAAACATATTCAACTGTCACTAATACATTTAAGTTTCATTAGAGGGAATTGTTTATCCTGATTAGACAGAACCGTAGCATGCCTGAAAGAAAAGCAGAGAGGTTATAGGAATGTGCTTATAGCCATGCACTCCGCATTGACACAAGGTTTTAAAAGGAAACACTCTCCAAAGTATAAATAAATCAAGTGGGCAGCATTGTGACCTTCCCAGCTGTCACAGTCATGCTCTGCTTTCATTGATGCTTTCCTTTCCCTTCTGCTTTCCTTTTGGCTGCTGGCTACCAGTTGTTTTCTGTGCCATTCATTAGTAGGAAGAAGATGTGTTAGTTCTTGATCATTTCCAGTGTCGCTCCCCTTTTTATGCCCTTAATTTCTGAGCCCTGTGACTTGCACCTTCTCATAGCAGATCTCTAGAACTTGAAGAACAAGTAATTCCACAGCTGTTGGTAAAATAAATTGGGTGTGATGCAGGCTGCAAGTAAGATGTCTCAGAGTTTTTCTCCTAGACTGAAAGGGAATCTAAAATACCTTCAAGTGAAATCATGAGCAGCCTTTTTGGGAATACAAGGCTTTTGAGAGAGTGAACTTAAAATCAGTAAAAGTAAGTTGGATTAGCCAATGCTAGATAGCAAGCGGCAAGCAGATATGTATCATTTGCACAGCCACGGCATTTGTGAATCCTGATCATAGGTTGTCTGCCCTGCTGCCTGCTGTACAAGCATGCGTACAACACCATGCATATTCTTTGAAGGTGAAGAGAAGGATGAGTCTGATTTCTGCTCCTACCAATGCACTCATGTTTCTCCCCTGAAGAGACAACACGCATTTTTCATGAGGAACGTGAACGTCCTTACGTGGGGAATATTTGAAAGGGACTCAGTCTCTCTTGGTAGCTGCTAGGGCCTGCTGTGGTGGAGGTGCTAATATGAACAGCTATGGAAATCTATTGGACTATATGGTATTAGCTTCTTTTTTAGAAGCCTAGCAGTTATCTAGATTTTGTAGTTGGCCTGGTGATAAGTCAGTTTTATATAGAAAGAGTTCTTCCTGGCTGGTGAGTAGAAAGTGAGAAAAAAGTTAATAAAGGAAACACTGTTTCTCTTTTTCTGTAGGTCACATTTTCATTAAAAAGAACTGTATTTGTATCATTTTGTAACAAGACCTTTGAAGGCAGCGTTTCATTTGCTCAAAATGTAGTAGAGCTGTGTAGTTTATTGATGTTTTCCGTGAGCAGGGAAAGCTCCACAGACACTTCAAATGTCACATGCTACACTTGCCTCTTAAACAGCAGGCCAAGGGAGGGGGGTCAAGTCTCATCATCGTCTTCTTTCTTATGGACCTTTGTTTAATATCACTGTTTCCTAGCTCTTAGTCATTTTAGCGATAAAGACATTTGTTGAATGATCGGTGGGACTCTAAGGTGAAAAATTAAATGGCCTTTTTAAAAAAAAGTGCCTTTTTTCTCAAGAATGTTGAGGGAATGAAGTAGAAAGTCTGCTCTGGTCAGAATAATTACAAATATTATTTGTACATATCTATCAACCCTAGACTCATTATACTTCAACTGTAAATACCAGCAAAGAGTTTTTCAATTATTTCTCTCTGCACTCTTGTCATGTTGACTCTGCATCTGGTTATGGTTATGGACCCGTTCCTTCTTCATTAGTCATGCAATGACACTGAAAATAAATCCATGTTAAAACTTAGAGCAGTGTAGTGTCAAACATTAACTTTCAGGAAAACCACATGTATAGAGTTTAATCGGTGGGTGAACTTAAATATTAGCCACCATTCCCCTCTGTCCTTCCTTTCCCCTATCCAAAATCATGCAGTCATGATTTATTTTTCCTCAGTTTATCAAGTTCTGTGGGAAAATATACCTTTGAAAAATACACGTTAAGACTGTAGGATTTTAAACATCTGTGTCATTGTCCTTTACCTGTGCACAATTTCTGTTGTGGGGTTTTGTTGGGTTTTTTGCATTGTCTTAAATTACCATAGTAAATTATAACAATGGAAGTGCTTCATCATTTTTGAATGAAGAAAAGCCCTATTTTTATCTTTAAAGAAAGGATGCATATGCATAAATGTGTCATTTATTTAAACGTTTGTGTATGAACTATACAGGGTAATTGTCTACTTTGGGGAAAAGATCAGAGTAAAAAAGAGCACCTAATAACACCACTTAAACCTTCTGAATCCTATTGTGAAGCATCGCATTGTCTCCTTTTTACAAAACTCAGTTACTGGCATGCATATTGCTTATGTATAGACTATATAGGGGGGTTTTATCACAAAATTGTGCTGTGGCACCTAAGGGATGACATTGTGCTTCCCATTAAATTCCTTTTTTTTCTTTTCTTTTTTTATTATCCCCCAGTAACTGGAAGCTCTTCAACTATAGCTTCAATGAGATAGGAGTGCTGTTATCTATTACAGAGGTCAGTGTTGAGAGAAGCTTTCAGGAGAAAACTAGTGAATTTCAAAAGTGATGCCTAGTTAATTGATTATGTGCATCTAAATGACTCTCCATCCTGTACACAGAGCACAATGCGTACCTAATCTGCCAAAGTTTCCCATTGATCCCCATTAGGTCAGGTTTCCTTTCAAACCCCCCCATTAGTAGTTCATGTGTAGTTACCAAGGCAAGGGGTTATTCCTGTCAGGCACATCTCGGATTTGGAAGACTGCCATAGTTACAGACACTCGCTTGTCTTCCAGTGCTTGAAAGAATGCCAGAATTAGAACTGCTTTTAATTATACAAAGGCTGCTGTGATTACTTATCTTTTGCATAGCATATCCATTGTAGATTTCTACTTTAAAGTAGCATGGACTTTCTCCGAAGAGGAGGAGGTCTTACTCATCACTGTATTTCCTTATTTATCCATGCAGAGTAGCAATCTGTCCTTACCTCTGAGCAAAGATTTACCGGTGGATGACTGACGTGAAAGTTCCCATTATTGCAAGATTTCCTGGCTCTTCCAAAATATGTGACAAACTTTCTTAGGAATTTAAAGCTATGCTATATTTGTCCAGTGAGAACAGTGTATTTTATGATGCATTACCCCTGCTGCTTCAATAATTTTAGGACTGAATCCCCCAAAGTGTAACTCGAGTGAGTAAGATTCTACTGAGGTCCATTTTAGTGAAAAGTATAAGTGGATTTATTTATGCAAGTTTGAAGGAAGCTGAAAACTGAAGGTTAGTGCGACATCTGTTCTTAAATACTGCTTCCACCTGCAGTCCCATGAATAACACTGATTTATGAATCTGTAAGATTATATGAGGGCAAATATTAATAAACACCTTGTTATTTCTTGGGTGTATATTCTCACAGTTCTAAATTTCTTCCTTTTCCTTGCTTCTTGCAGTTTATTCTGACACTAAATTAAGAAAGTAACTTGTGGGATAATCCATTCTGCATCTTTTTTTAATGGCGATATTGGAAAGTATCTTTCCACTGATCAAATTATACTCACAAAAAACAGTGTTCTGGGCTGTGATGTGAGTTAGAAATGGATCCTCGGTGGTGATGAAAAACAGACAGACCAAAAAAGTTCCTATCCTCCTAAATATACTCAAGAAACTTATTATGTAAAGTTAAGTTAAAAAACACACCGTGTTGAAAAAGGAGTACTGAACTGTTACAACCTCTTCCAGTGCAGTTGGTGTCGAGCTGTATATTCAGGATTTGCAAGACAATTGGATGTGGCATTATCTGATGACACTCAGTAAACCCTTACACATAAAAAGATATGGAGAAATGCTTCATTGGTTCCCTTGGATTGTGGGTTTTTTTCTTCTTTCAGAGTGAACATGATTAATGTACTCAACTACCTTGTCTTACATCAGAAAACAAAGACTAAAGGGAAGATAGGTATGGGCAAAAGAGGTGTAAGAGATCCTAAAAATATACAGACTTTTCCTAGCATTCCTGGCTTTTACTAAAGATCATGAAATTTAATTTAGGATTATATTTGGTAGTATCTGTGCTTGAGAAGTCTATAGGTCTTGACTGAACTTGAGAAAACTCAATTTTAGAAATGGAAATCCTTTCTTTAACAAGACTAAGAGTAAAAGTGTGCAGGAACTATTCTGTGGGATTGGCTGTGGTTACCAAGCTGGCTGGCACTTCCCATTAATTACAGAAATGTTTATTTCTTGCTCTGTTCTCAGTAGCATATAACATTGGGTTGAAATTTTCAGTGCCAGGTGTTTAGAGTTTTAATTGTCTTTTGCATGGGGAAAAAAATCAGCCAAAAGATTTGAGAGATTTCTGAAAGCAATGACTAAGGGATATATGTTTTGTCTGCATCAAAAATACAGAAACAGTATGATGTCTCTAAGCTTTCAAGCAAGGACTTGACGCTTCACAAGGAATTTGTGTCAAGGGAGTGGCTTTTTCTGTTCCTGTGAGAATCCCATTGGAGTTGTAAGCCTTTGAGATACCACATCTCAGCAGAGACTTGTTAAGAACTGAAAGTCTAATTCCCCGTCGATTCTGTCTACATTAGCACATTGCTGACCAGTACTGTAAGGGGCTGAGCAGATCTTTATCACTGTCATTCTGGACTGTTAAAAGCAGTTTCCATCTAGACACTGGAACAGAGTAGGACACACGTGTGTTCCCCTGTGCTCTTCATAGTCTGGTAGTTTCCTGGCATCACGGGAAGGAAGTGAAAAAAGGAAAAAGATGAACCTGCAAAATGGGAAAAAACTTGACAGAAAGTCTGTATGAGGGAGAGAATGGAGACTGAAGGTCAGTTCAACAGAGCGCAGGTTGAATAGGACCTGGAGAGCAGCAATGCAGAGGAGCCGAGGGTAGGGGCTGGAAATAGCTGGGTAAGAGCCAAGGGGGGTGGGGTCTGCTAAGAGAGAAAAAAAGCTTAGAGAGCTGGGGCAGACAGCAAAGATGGGACTAGAAAGAGGAAGCCAGTGGGATGACTAGGGCCACAAAGACTGGAGTATCTGCCATAAGAGGAGAGGCTGAGAGAGCTGGCACTGTTTGGACTGGAGAAGAAAAGGTTCAGGGGGGATCTTATCCATGCGTACAAATACCTGATGGAGGGGAATAAAGAAGATGGAGCCAGATTCTTTTCAGTGGTATGCACTGAAAGTGCAAGAGGCAGCGGGCACAAACTGCAATAAAGGAAATACATAAGAAGAAACTTTTTTACTGTGAGGGTGGTTGAACACTGGATAAGGTTTCCCAGAGGGGCTCTGGAGTCTCCATTCGTGGAGATATCCAACACCTGACTGGACGATGCCCTGAGCAGCCTGCTCCAGTTGACCCCATTTTAGCCAGAGGAGTTGGTCTAGACAATCTCCAGAGGTGCCTTCCAACCTCAGCCGTTGTGTGATTCTGTGAGTAGGGCAGACTGAAAAGCGAGCACTTTGACGAGAAGCCTGGAGTCAAAACAAAAGTCTGTGTGGGAGAAGTAATACTGGCAAGAGAAGTGAAGTCAGGGGAAAATTAGATGTGGGTCATGGGCAGCCTAGAGGATAGATAAGAAAGGATCAGATTTAGAGAAAGCTGAGAAGTGAGCCTGAAATGTAGTCCAGGATCACTGCATGTCACTATTTTTTAAATGCCAGCATAAAACTACAAAACTGACAACAAAGTATGTCATCCCTCCAAAGTGATGTTCCGTGTATCTGCACCAGGTTGTCAATCTGTCCCTGTTGCCCCATTACCTCAAAGCTGCAGTTGACTCTGCTGGGGATTTGAAAAGCTCAAAAGCTATTGATGATTCTGGTGGATATCTGCATAATAGCGCAAATTGTTCTGTGAAGGAAAAGAAGTTGTGCACAGGTGTCAAAGTCAAGCCTTCGTTAGTTAGGAAATGCCAGGTTTTGATTGCCAGTGCAATCTCTTATTTGCTCCTCTTCAGGGTACGTGCCGAGATAATGTACAATTGTCTCATTAGCGGTAATCTTTAGCTCATTCAGTGAAGAGGATGATTGTGCTCTGGGGTGTCTTGTAAAGAATCAGTTACTTAATAAAGGGGTCTCTTGGCAGTAAGACCCTTACTGGATTTGTGGAAAGTTGAGGCTCTTTGGCAAACAAGACAAAAGACTTCAGGAAGATAAAAAAATCCCTTTTTGATGAAAGAAATTGAGCTCTGCTCTCAAAAACCTGGATTCTCTAGAAATTTCAGAGTGATTCTAGGTAGGTCTTATTAAACCAGGTATTTCACAAGTGGCCATTGATAGAATTTAATCTGGGCCCCTGCACTGGGGTCCTGGGGAGCGACCTACAGAACTGCTCATTTTTCTCAGCTACAACTGTGACTGCAGTTCCAGACTGGGAACTTTACCCTGCAAAATACTTGGGAGCTGCAGTCAATGGGAACTTTACCCTGCAAAATACTTGGGAATAGTAGCACTGTTGTATTTGTGACGGCCAATGGTGTAGGGAGGTAGCTTTATGGGGGAAAAAGATAAATTTATTAGACCCAGTGGTACACCTGAGAAAAAAAAGCAAGCAAACTTTAGGGCATACAAGCCCGTGCTCAGAATGAACGGCTCTGTCTGCAGAACAGCCCTTAAACTGTGTGCAGCTCGCCAGGCCGGGTGAGAGGCACGGCTCAGCCTTCACGAGGGCTGAGGGAGGTGTGTGCCGGGGAAAAAGGAGTTCTCGATGTAGAAAATAAATAATTTTGCTCTAGTGTGTTTAATACACTATTGATATGGTTAGTTATGTGCCTGCGTGACTTGCAAATGTGAAAATAATGCATAGTTATCTGCTTTGGCATATGGAAGGAAATAATAGGAAATAAGCAGTTTAGCATCAAATTCAGCTATCAATTACCAATATGTCTAAGCAGAGAATGTAGTTCAATTCTAACCTCGATAACTTTTCCTGAATTCATTTACAGTTTTATTGTCTTTAACAGTATGAAAAATTCTTGCGGTGATTGGTAATGAAAACTTGCCTGCTTTCACTTGAGCTACTTGCATACACTGTGAGTGTATTTAAATGGATTCCTTGGCTCTATCTGTGCCACACTGATTTTTGCCAATGTCTTCCCTAAATCTCCAGTTTCACGCTAGTTTTCTTTTTTTCTCCTTTTGAATCAGTGTTCAGACTGTTGCCTTTTTCTCTTTCTCAGCTGCCTCTGAGCATTCACAGTACTTGGCAGAGTGCCCAGCAGCGCTTGTCCTCACCAAATATCATTCACATGCTTTTAAAGTGACACTTGCTTGAGAAAAAGTGAGAACTAGTATCAAAATAAATGGTAAGATCAATACAGGCATAGCTAGAATGCTAGATCTTGAGCCCATAGCTCTTAGTGATATATTTGTGATACCCGATGAAATTCCCTTAATTTTTTAAATCCTTGCTGAAAAAGTCAGTGTGTGTGACTTCAATTTATTTCTCATTTCTCTAGAGAAAGTTTGATGTTTTAGCAAGTTGTCTTTCCATAGGAAACCTCCGAGCAATGGGGAGAGACAATTATGGTCTAGGGCTTTGTTGGTATACCCAGGCACCCCTTTAACATATTTTAAGTTACTTGCTGACCTCTTTATTAATTGCAACATTTGAGTTAATCATAATTGATTTAAATAAAGTGTACTTAATTTTATCCTCATTTCTATGGAGACATCATTTGTGTTATCTAAAGAAGTTTTTGAAGGTATCTGAGGTGTCTATGGAGTGCACAAAAAGATAGCATCTGCATACTTAGGGGCCCAAGCTGCAAGGCCCTGCCCAGCCCCAAGGGTTCCCCACCGCTGCCAGCCCCCAGGGAGCCCCTAGACCCCATAACACCCTGATGTGACCACTGGTAGTTTTTCGTTGACTTTTTTCAAAGACTTTTCTATTCTCTTTCCTCCTCCTGGAATAAGGAGGATGGATGTGTTTTTCAGCTGACCCTTGGCTCCAGCCCCATGCGTTGCCTTCCTGCCTGGAAAGTGCAATGGTGTATTGCAGCTGCTTCCCAGGAGAAGTGGGGAAGCTTGAGAAATACAGGATCTCCACTAGAAATGAAGGAGACACCACATGCCTTTTGCCTTTCCAAGCAAAAAATGCACTTGTAGTCCTGATCTAAGCAAGGTTCTGTTTTTTGTAGCCCATTTCTGGGTATTACGGACGATGAAA
This sequence comes from Aptenodytes forsteri, assembly GCF_000699145.1. Classification (NCBI taxonomy): domain Eukaryota; kingdom Metazoa; phylum Chordata; class Aves; order Sphenisciformes; family Spheniscidae; genus Aptenodytes; species Aptenodytes forsteri. Next base: position 14,002,139 of record NW_008795490.1, read on the forward strand.
TAACTCACTGCAGTTTCTATCTAGAGGATTCAATAGATATTATTCATCAACTAGGGAATATGCAAGGTAGCTGCAAATCAGAGTAAGTAGATTCCTCTGAATTCGTTTCTTTGGGTTTTGAATTGAATTGTTAGAAAAAAACTACTTTTATGTTACAAGAACATCTCAACTTGTGTCCAGCATAAGGGTGCTGCTGATTTTCTGCAAGCTGTATTTACATTTGTCACATCAAAAATACTAATATTTGCCTGGTAGGCAGAGCTGCTGTCTTGTAGGGTAGAGATGACCATGAGTAGTACCTGTCCCAGTGTTTCCCAGGCTTCTGGGGCCAACCAGGTTATATTCCCTGTGCTTGTGCAGCTGCTATCCCACCACCACCACACCAGGCTGGAAACATTGTCCTAGCTATTTGAACTTGATCACCAGCAGAGTTCAACTGTGAGTTCTGGATTAGTGTTCAAGCAGCATAGGAAATTTATAGGCAGCTTTAGGAAAGGTCAGCAGTTTTGAGCAGTGTGGAATATAACCAGCTGTGACGATGGAGAGATAAGATGGAGCACACTTTAGGGTACCAGGTTATAAATTGATTTCTGTGAGATGACAGCTATCTTCACACTTGCATGAATTTTTATGCATGTTTCTTACTTACTGTTAGTTTTAGTGATATACTGATACAAAAGGGTTTTTTTTTAAAAGTTAAATTTCCTTTAATTAAAGTTCAGGGCTTTTTTCCCAAGATAGAAAGAAGCGAGGATATGTCCATATGTGTGCAAATATTACCTGTTAAAATAATTATTTAAATGTTCAAATGATAAGAACCTGCCTTAAATTTTGATGATTTCTTTTTTTTTTTTTTTTTTTTTTAAA
>NW_008795490.1:14003150-14041506 GCF_000699145.1 Aptenodytes forsteri
ATAGGGGCTTTAGGGGTCTTCCAACCACAGGACTTACATTTTTGGCGGAGGGGGGGGGGGGGGTGGGGTGTTTTTTTTTTTTTTTTTTTTTTTTTTTAACCTGGGGACAACTTTTCCTGCCATGCTGTGTTAGTAGCGGTGCTTTGGTTTGCATTGTAATGGCTCTGTATTTGCAACAGAAACTCAGAGAGGTAATCTTAGAGACATTGAAATTTGCATCAAAAGTTTCAGAGTATTTTAGGTTGCTGATCTCCAAAATACGCATGCACAGCACCATTTTCTCCTGTCCCCGATATTAAAGCAATATCAGGGAAATCATGCTACATGTTCCAGTAAGTTGTTTAGTTTCCTTATTTTGCTTTTCCTAGACTCACTGTAGCTGGACGCAGTTTGCTAGCAACAAGGTGGCTGCGGATGCAGGTGGAGTAGGAAGCTATGTAAAATGTCTGAAAACCTGGTGTGGTTGTGGATTTACTGTCTTCATTCCCACCTCTGCTGCAGCTACTATCCAAGGCTGAGAGCACGAGTTGTGTCACTGAAGGGAATCTTGACTTACCTCCAGCTCTTGTCCTTTCTCCCTCCTAGATTGAGAGCAGAGGGAGACAGGTTATGGTCTGCTTTTCCTTTCTCCCACCTTGCTCATGCTTTTAGCACCACTGGGAGTGAGAGGAAGGCAGAATGGAGCTTTGTCGTGGTTTAACCTCAGCCGGAAACTGAGCACCACACAGCCTCTCACTCACTCTCCCCCGCTGCCCCCCCCACCCCCGCTGGCATGGGGGAGAGAATCAGAAGAGTAAAAGTGAGAAAACTCGTGCATTGAGATAAAAGCAGTTTAATAATTGAAATATAATAATAATAATGATGATGATAATAGAATATACAAAGCAAGTGATGCACAATGCAATTGCTCACCATCCGCCGACCGATGCCCAGCCAGTCCCCGAGCAGTGGCCCCCCCGGCCAGCTTTCCCCCAGTTTATGTACTGAGCATGACGTCACATGGTATGGAATGTCCCTTTGGCCGGTTTGGGTCAGCTGTCCTGGCTGGGCCCCCTCCCAGCTCCTTGTGCACCCCCAGCCTTCTCAGTCGGTAGAGCGTGGGAAGCTGAAAAGTCCTTGACTAGTTTAAGCACTACTTAGCAACAACTAGAACATCGGCGTGTTATAAACATTATTCTCATCCTAAACCCAAAACTCAGCACTGTACCAGCTACTAGGAAGAAAATTAACTCTATCCCAGCCAAAACCAGGACAAGCTTGTTTGGGCTGGGATGCATGTGTCAAGTCAGTAAGCCCTAGGAGGGCTAAGGGAACTAGCTCTGAGGTGTGAGGGAGGTGTTCTCATCAGCGATTCCCTCCAAAGCCCCCCTCCACCACTACAGCAAGGGCAATGCAAGTTGTATCTCCTCTTACCCTTGGAGAACAGCAAAATTCAATTTTGCCTGCAGTTCTGCAACGTTTTAAAGCAGCCTCAGCTGGACAACACTGGTAGGTGCTTTAGATGGACTAGAGAGGACAAAGAGAGCTCAGTGCCAAAGCTGTGATGTGGTTTGTAAATTGTGGACATACTGCTCCATGTTTTGCATGGATTCCTTATCTTTAAATGTTCAGAAGCAGCAGCCATTGACCTGAGGAAGGCTTGGGTGGCTTTTGTATTAAGTCAGGTTGTCCTGTCACTCCCTCCAAATCCCAACCCGCCAGCTTCCTCCCTTTTCCCTGGGTCCTTACTCCAGCCAGTCTTGTTGCTGACAAACGATGCCCCCGCCTCTACTGGTAACTCCCCGTTGGTCCCTGTGGCTGTTAGCTGGCACAGACAGGCTGGAGAGATGCCTAGCACTAACTGCCTTCCCGTCTTGTTGAGCTGCTGCAAAATCTCGCCTCATGTATAACCATGTCGTTTCCTTGTGGGACACATAAACGATGACTTAGTTCTGCCTGAGCACCAGGATAGCATTTGTGAAAGCTATTAAAAAAGTTTGTAGATGTCAAGTAAATGTATATGATTAAATAAGTGATTCAACTAGTATAATTAACAGATGGCAGGAACAATTATATATTCATATTTCAGGCCAACAACATTTGGTAGATATAATTACTTTACAGGTGTTAACTGCCCTTTATCGTGAAATGAGGTGTCTCTAAACACTAGAGGTACTCTGCAAAGTGACTTGTGGTTATAAACTTACAAGGAGGTTAACAGCTTTCCTTTTGCATGTGATGTTGGAAAGCTAAATTCAGCTCCTCGGTCTGATACCAAATCTAAGCAAGCGGAGTGAAAGAGATGAGCAGGTGTTATATAATCTGATTTCTGGAAAAAGCCACCGACCATTACAATGGGTTTCAAATTCATTTTGACGTTTGAGAGATGCAAAGTCCAAATAGGCAGACATTCAGGGAGGCAGGGACAGCTGGTAGGAAGAACTCCTTTGATTTTTTTCAAAATTACTTTTTTTTTTTCATATGTAGAAGAGTAAATTGCATGTAATTTGGATTGGATTCTAGTACAGATTGTGATGACTTGTGGCCAGAAGAGCAAAAATGAATAAGTAGGTTGTAAGTTTTTGCTCATTTTGTAACTGATTTTTTTTAATAGAACTAAAAAGTATTAATTTACTGTGAGCTTTACATTTGCCAAAGATGATAAGTTGCACATACAGAACGCTTACAGAAGCATTAAATTGTTTTTCTGAAGGTTCTTTGTTTTATGCCTTACATTTAACGTTTGCATCAAACAAAAAGAACTGAAAGAATCCATGGGAAATGAAATACTTTTCATTGGCAGATAAACAGGAAGTTAATACAATTTTACCATTTCCACAGATGGAGGAGATAGGGTATACAATCAAGAGCAAGGGTTGATCCTTAATTTTCACCTTTCTTGATATTTGGTACCTTGAACTATCAAAACCTAAGATTTCTTTCAATATTATCATTTCAGCATGGCATGATTTTGATTCAGACAATTAGGTTTGTAGCCTAATTTATTTCTGTTTGGCATCAAAGCTTGCTATTTATTAAACAATTTAGGCAGGTTAAACACTAGCTTACAAGATCACACTTAATATGTCCACACTGAAAGTAATATGTTTATACACAGTGTTTCTTCTTGTGTTGACGCTGGTCATGGTTTTCAGCTGTGTTTGTCAGAGGGCACAGCAGTGGTTCTCTTCAAGGTGCCAGAAGATGCATGCTAGGGGAGGGGGAGCAGAGATGGTGTTGAAGAGGGGAAGGAAACAAGTCTGGGAACTTTTATCTCTGATACAAACTGAGATAGAGTGGGAAATCTTAATGTTTGTAGGCACTACCAGCTGAATACTGTAGCACAGGTTACATACGTTTGTGCAGTATAAAAACCTGCTACGATGCTTGTAAGAATTGGGAGGGCCTGGGTGGTGTGCAGCACTCAAGCTATGGGCTCGCTGTCTGCACTGGGCATGGCATGGGTTGCACAGCCATAGTCATGTCCGTCTCGATGGGTGCTCGAATCCCAAGACCTGGAGCGGAAAGAAACCTTCCTAATCATTAAAATGTTTATCTCTTTCATAAGTTTTCCTGTAGTAAAAATGTCACATGCATTATTCTTGTTATGCAAAATCTCAGCAAATGGCAAAAGGTCAACAGTAGCTGTCAAGATTATCAGAGTAATTGTAGCAGCTTCATGGCATATCAAATGTGAAGGCTTTTATTTAATAGTAGTTCACGTGGAGAGGCTGGGAAGTAAGTATCGAATGCAAAACATGCTTTGCGAAAGGAATGCAAGAGGTTTATTTTTTTCACTTTGTGGGTTTGTTGGTCTTGCTCGCTCAATCATTTTGAGTCCCTCTATCGCCACAGCAGATGTTTCATCTCTTCCATCTCTGATTATGTATTTTTAACAGTTTTGAAATCTCTGAGCGTGTGAGCTGATTTTATCTTAATTTCTTTCTTTTATAACCTTCAATTTTTAATTTTTTTTTAAATTTTTATTCTGACTAAAGAACATGTAAGTGTACCATTTCAGCACAAAGACAGTCTATACTGAAGTGGTTTTATAACGTGACATACTTCCAAACTGAAAGGCTGTCCCGAGCATACAGAATTAGATCTTCTTGGAACAGTTTTGACAAATGCTGCTTGACTTACAAGGCAAGAGGCAAACAGAATTGTTGATAGTTTTCTATTTTCTTACAGAAGTGTCATATATGCGAAAATAAAATAATGCTGCGGACTTGATCCCATATGGTTGAGGGAAGGGAAAGAATACAAAGCCTGAAAGTATAGGGCATTATGAAATAAAAGGAAAAATTGAAGAAATTTGTTTAAAACAAAATAAGCTAGGTGCATTCCAAAGTCCAGAAAAAATTAAAAATATATACAACTTTTTCCCCTTTTTTTTCTGTTTTCTGTTAAGAGAGTGTCAAATTAAGTATTTGGATAGCTTTTAAAATCTATTCATTTATTATCATAAGTTATAATAAACTGTTGAGGGCAGCTGGTTCATTATGCAGTGGGTGCATAATAGAACTGACCAATTAAAGCTTGATTTAAGCAACTTGGATTGCTGTGTAATTCAGTGCTAAGTGACAACCGTTTCCTACTGTTTTAGCATTGAGTCGGTCTGCTGAACGCACTTTCAGGGCTAGGAAGCACTTTACTAATTTTGAGTACTGTGTATCCTGAACTGGACTGTTTGTCTTATATGGATTGTAGTTTTACTTCTTTTATAATTCCACTAATTATTTAAAAAAACAATAGTTTAGGTAGAGATTCCTTGCAATAGAAGATAGCATTCAGCCTTTTACTTGTTTGGGTTTATTGGGCTCGTATTGAGAGACAGAATTGGCTAGCAAAACATAACCAGTTTTAGAAATACAATATCAGGGCTTTAACAGTGATTTGTTAATTCTGGCACTATTACAGGGAATTAATGAATTTTCTATAACGATTATTTAATATGGATTGCTATGTCTATGCTGTGCATTGTTGCTGTTACAAAACTTCTAACCTGCTTGCATTTGTGAAAAAATCTTCAGATTTTTCTTATCAAAACACTCTTTTTACAAAGTATTATCTTGTTCTGTGTGTTTGGGGGGGAAAAAAGAAGTAATTCTGATGGTTTCCTTATTTGCTGAGTTACCCTATGTATAGTACACCTGAGAAGGAAGCTATCTGCGCAATATTTGTACACAAAACTGGAGGTTGATATTGCCAGTGCCAAATACAAAAGTGTGTCGGAGGAGGCTTTCCAGGACGTTTGATAGCCGTGACATGAGACACATCTGTTAAACAGCTGAAAGATACAGATGGAAATACATACCTCACCTTCATATGGGAAGAAGTTGATTCTGAAATGTGATGATTAATAAATGTGATAGTAAGTGTTCAATATACTGATTATCTACTGATTATCTGCAGAGGAATTATAAAAACTGCTTTTTAAAGGAGGTTAGTTGTTTATCAGTATATCAACAAATGAAGTTCAAAGGTGGGGGAGAAATAAAGTACAAAGAATAATTTAAAGTACTTGTATGCTGTGTTATGAATTAGCTGTAACCATAACTCATAGGATTTTCCTTGAGGTGTTAGGAAAGTTTGTAGTGTGTCGTTATTAGAGATTCTGTCTTGATTTACCCGGACTTCAGCTCCTAGTGTAAAGTAGAAGAGGGTGAACACTTGGGGAATTTTTTGGCTGTGTTAATGCAATTCAGACTGTGAAATTTCCTCTGTTGGAATTCTGTTTTATTTAAGGCTTAGTTAATTTAGCATCTAATGTTGTGACAGGAAAAAAAAAAATCAATTTAACAGCTTGTTTATTGATTTATAGTATTCAGTTGCAAGACTAAAGGAAAATGGATGAGGAGGCAATCCACTCCTCCACGCAGCATAGGCCTAAGACTGTCTGGACCTGAGATGTTTCCTCCCTGTTAGCACGTCTCGTTTTGATGTGGAAGGGAGGTGGGCAGAGGGGAATGGGAGACTGGCGTCCCAGTCGTAATTTTGGGTGGTGTTGCATCCCATCTATTTTTGTCCGTACAAGACATGAGCTCTTCAGGGATGCCCCATTCAGGTCAAAGCCTGGGAAACACAGAGAAGGTAGGAGAGGTCCTGGCACCGGTGGAGAGAAAGTAGAGAGCCTGAAGTATATTAATCCTGATTTTTAAAATGCTTTTCTGATTGTTGTGAAGACTATAAACACATTTTGTGACATTTTTATGTTCACAGTGAGTGCCTGAGTTCTGTATCTCTTGTTTGCATGTAATAAAATGCAAAATACCTTAGATTTTTGCCTTGGTGTGGGACACAAGTATCTGGAATTGCTGTATTTGTATTTGGAGTTGCTGATGACATTGTTAGATCAAATCAAGAGCAGGGAACTATTTTTTTCAGCTGTGGTGGGAGAATCCAACACACCTGAGCCTTTAAGATGGAACATTTTTGGAGTAATAGGGATTAAGGGAGCCAGGAGGGGCAGGGGGAAGAGGAGTGTTTAAGGAGAAAGGGAAGAGATAGCGGGTGCGTGGAGTCTGCTGGAGACCCCGGCGAGCTGTCGGGCACATCCAGAAAGACCCTGAGCAGTTCTTGTTCTGTGACGGACAAAGACTGTGGTAAAATGGTTGTCTGAATGAAGACTTTTTTGTTTTTATCCAGATGATATATGAATGCTTGCCTTGCTCTAATTACTTACTGCTTAAATTTTTCTGTAGAGTTAATTTATGAACAAATTTGGCTGGTTCTTACGGGGTACTGGTGTCAACAAATGTGCTTAGGCTCAGCCTAAGTCTGAAAAGACATGTGGCTCATTCTTACGCTTAAGTCCATGCCTGGACAGGAGTATCTCAGAAGGATGGTGGAAAAGCAAGCAACTAGGAATCCCCTTTCGTATAAACCCACAGAAGTAACACTTCAATTTCTAATGCGTTTTCGTCTTTTAAACACTGTTATAGAAGATAGTATTTTGGAAGGGAAAAAATCTGATCTAGCATGGCAAAAGGAGATTAGCTGAACCCATCTGCTTTTATTTTAGTTGTGTTGGTACTCGTTCAGATATTTGAGTTATTTGGTTTTGAAAACACTAAAGAAAAACAAGCAAAACTGCCAGTGCAATCCCAGTGGTGTGTTTTCCTGACCAGAAGCTGCAGGAGCATTTTAAATGGGCAAGAGGATTAGGTTTCAGAGAGGTGTCTTTACATTTGGCCTCTGACTCTAATTCAGGTTCTCCTTGGGGAAGCTTCAGTGACTTTCAGTGAGAAACTAGTCTTTAAGAAAAAATTGTGTGATTGTTTTTTGCAGTCAAGCATGACTTCTTTTTTTGTGTTGTTTATATACGGAGACGGCGTAACCCCCTTTCCCACTGCATTGGCATTCTTTCCTGGTTTTGTTTTATTTTTCTCTGCAGTTGATAATATGACATGATTGTCATATTTTAATTCAGACAAATGTGTGTATACATAGTCTTCATTTTGGGCGACGAGCAAAGTAAATTAGTAAAGATGTTTGCAGATAAGGTTTACTGCCCTTCACTTTAGCCTGTTGTGTTTACCTTTAATCTTTTGCATCTTTTCATTGCAAAATGCAATCAAAATTGCATTTTGAGCTGTGAAGTGAGAATCTGCGAAGGCGAGATAGCTTACTATATAAGTTTATGACGTTACACTTGTTAGAATTTTGTACTTGCTTTGAGATTTAAATTTGGCGTTTGATTTTTGCTTTTTTCCCTCCTCTGATAGTTTAGAGATCATACGCATAATATGGCTTACTACCTACACACAAATGTAAATAAATGCATGTATTTGGAAGAAGTAGTACAGAAACCCGAAAAGAATTTCAGGGGACGTAGGTCAGCAGTCAGCAATAGTTCTTTGTGTAGTGCTATGACAAAAAACAGGGTCATAGCTAGGAGGAAAGATGTGATTTTGTGGGTATGACCAATATTGAAATACTGCATACACATCTGGTGTCCGTGTTTTCAACACACTGATGAAGATTTGGGAGGAACGGAGAAAAGTGCCACAAAAAGAGTCACGGCTTAAGATGTAGTCTTATAGTAGGTGACTTAAAGATCTCCGTCATTTAAGTCTATCGGAGAGAAGGTGGGAGGTGAATATACAGTATGTATATAGGGGAAAAATAATACCAAGTACAAAAGGCCTCTTTCCCCCAGAGGAGGAAAAATGTAGGAACCTCAAATGGCTGCATGTTGAGGTCAGGCTCATTCAAATTAGCAGTAAGGCACACTTATTTATCTTTAACAGTGAGGCTATTAATCATTGGAACAAATTACTGCAGAAAGTGGTGGGAACAGGCAATTGCCATAAATTATAACTCCCTGAGGAATTACCACTGGATTCAGTTATTGGTTTCACCGAAGAGGCATATTATGGAATCCAAATACATTATCTGAAGGAAATTGAACTAAAGCAGTAGCACAAGCCACGTAACGCTAGGATATCATTAGCTGTGCGGTACCAAAGCATAGTCATAATTGTAATCGTAGCTACAGCTCCGTCATTTGTTTTTACTTCATAACAGTATCATTAAAATGATTTCTCACCCTCTTGTCTTTTTTCAAGGAATGTTAAAGAAATGAAAGTTGTTGGATTTTCATACTCAAATGCAGATGAGGGTTACACAAATTTTACAACTTCACTTACCTTTGCAAGGAGTCAGTATCATTTTGTTGTCAATATAATCTGGTATCTTTGGGCTTTATTACGTGTCCTTCTCAAATGCCAAATGCTGATTGTTATAATCAGGCTTTTAAACCACTGTGTAAACCACAGGCTGCATAAAACTCTGTTTCCAACCAGTTCTGTTAAAGACAAAGCTGTTGCATTTGTGGGCTATTTAATTAATTTCTTACGAGTCTATGGATAACTTCCACTTCCGATATTTTATATTTAGGTAAATTTGAATTGATGTAGGATCTATTAATAATGATAAAAAGAATTAAAACCAACTCGGAGTATTTTGGATCCTTTCTAAGACAGATAGCAGTTTTTCAGTCATGCTACTCAGTCATGGCCTGATCAAGATAGCTAGGCGAGAATGAGAGTTCAGAGCCAGCAACAACAAAGAAACCAACCAGACATTTCAAGTAAATTTCCTTGAGCATTTTTGTGTCTAGAAAAAAATAATCTGAATTTAAATGGAGAGTAGCTTAAAAAAACGCCACCGAACTCCTCAGCAAATGAAGGAAACTTCATTTTGTACACCCTGCTTTAATTAGGCAGTAGCATTTGTGTCCAAAAGAAGACAAGCAGTCTGTTGTCCCTTTGGGATGAATGCCTACTGGACGTGTTTCTTGAGGGACACATTCCTTGGGAGCCAAACTGCAAGTAGAGCGTGGATTACATTCTTCGCTTAGCAATTTCTATAGCTGTGGTGGCTTTTTCTCCGAAACCATTCAGGAGTTATGCTTGAAATACAACCTGTGCTCTCTCTTTTCAGAGTATATGTCCCCTTTCTTGCAGACTATGTGTCACTTAGATAAGCCAGTCCTGCAGCCCTGGCAGAAATATCTGATGATAGACCTCATTATTAAATAAACTAGTTCACCCTCTCAGTAACTGGCTTGATTTAAATGCTTAGCTGTGAAAATTGTATATTCTATCAGCCTCTTCAATCGCTGTATAAAGCCTTCGCTCAAAACCAGTTAATACAGATTACTCATTTTGTTGTAATGCTGAAAAGAGCACTGCACTACCATGGCACTATAGCAGTTAGAATAGAGACTGAAAGCATAAATTTCATTAGTCATACTGGTGATTACAAAGGCTGTACAGATCCGAAATGTGTAAGGATATTGGTTTCTTACGAGACTCCGATATGCATGATTTTGTCTACATGTACAGCACACTCAGATTTAAACTGTTGGCCTTTCCCATCTTTCTTTTAATTTCATTGAGAAGCAAAGGCAATGTACTTAGATGCATCACTGCACACTTGTGATCATTGAGTTCTGTTTTTGGGTTCTATTATAATGTCCAGTAGAAGTAAAATCCAACCCAGTCCTTCTAAACAAAACAGAACACCCAGCAACAAATTTCTAGTAGATATGTATAGTAACCCAAGGGTTATTAAACAGGACAACCCCAACCGATTTTGTTTAGTCAGCTGCCCCTTGCCAAAATTCTCTAAATAGTGGTGGAAAATACGCAGAGTAGAGTACAGTAGATTGATCGGTTCTGTTCTCTAGCATCAGGTGTTTTGCAAAGAGGAGAGCTGAATTCTTCTGTTCAACTTTTTTTTGCATGTTTAACTTAAATACTGAAGTTAAAAATATTTTTTTTTATATAGGAAGCAATGCTTCTGATATTCTGCAAACTGCAAAGTTGTATGTCAAAGAAGGTGAAGCAAGGTGAAATTTAAGTTAAGTGCTTGCAATCTTGCCATCTTACAGAGGGCAGTGCCAGATGCTGTGAATCAAGATTCAAAAAATTCTGGGGTTTTTTAGACAATTGTGGAATTCTCTGCTCTTCTGTCTTGTTCCAAACACCAAATAGTTAGAAATCGGCTCAAGCCTTGAAGTTGCATTTATATCTCCTATATATCTTCCACGGCTGCTGTCCTGAGATGATGTAGAATCTCCCTCGTTGGAGATACTCAGAAATATCCTGGACAAGTTCCTGAGCGACCTGATAAAATTGCTTTGAGCAGGAGGTTGGGTTATATGACCTCCAGAGGTCCCTTCCAAGCTGAATTGTTCTATGATGCCGTGATATGTCTTCCAGATAACCAAGTCAAAAGCAACAAGTGAAGGGCTGCTGGGAAAGGCAAACATGTGCTTGGTTTTTCTTGTTGTTTTTTTCCTTGTTAGCACATGTCCTTGTTACAGCTCAAATTAATAATAATATTATAATTTTGCCTAAATATTAAAGTAGCAGGTGAACTTGGGAAGGCAAGATCTGCCATAACTTTAAGGTTCAAATCAAGGAGAAAGGGAGAAGATGGTTATGGAGAACGTGGCCAGTGGGAGATTAAGGCTGGCATCACTAGCTGGTATGAATGGGTACAAATATGAATAGAATGACCACAAAAGGGAATGCAAAAGCTGTCAAGAATCAGGTACATTTGGAATGTAAGTAAAAAAAATAATTTTATTACCAGTCATAACAGTCTTCAAACCAACTCTGAAGAATTTTGTATTTCTAGACATTCTACAGCAGATTCTTATTCCTTCAAATTATCATAGTTGTCAATAAAGGTTATGAGCTAGTGGGTTGATTGTGGTGACAAGAGGAGATGGTAGTAGATAGATTGCATGTGTGCTCATTATGCCAGTCTCCAAAAGGTTAACAGTTAGATGAGGTGTAAAAAAAAAAAAAAATTATAGAAGAGAGAAGCTAGCTCTAAAATTGCCTAACAGGCACTCAGGAGAATTTTAAAGCCTTTCAGTAATAGGTTGGGAGGAAGGGATTGTTGTTCTTTCTATTCTTAAGCATTTATTACACTCGGCAATAAATCTGGTTTAAGTGACATAATGCTGGTGTCCAGCAATTAGCCTGCACTTCCAAATTAATACTGCTTTCGCCTGTGTGGCCTTGACTTGACTAATTGGCTGCCTTTCCTTTTTGTATTCTGTTGTGATTGTATGATGACAGTGATTCAGCGTGTACCACATAGGCACACAAAAATAATTTAAGGCTCCACTTACTCAGCAGGGTGTGATTGACACTCTCTTGGGTGACTGTTACAGTAGTGCTGGTCAGAGTAACACGTCGGCAGTTGCTTTGCAGTAACAGTGAAGCCAAGACAACTGTGCTAGTACAGTATCTTTTTGAAAGTCAAAACATGGTAAAATTATTGAATATGATTGACAGCTTGAACTAGATAGATCTCTAGATGGGTATCCAGAGTAAGAAAACACATAGTAGAGCTCGGTGACTCCTCCTGCAAGAGAAGAACTAATCCTTTACGTTTGCATGTGAATGAAAACTAGGTTTGTTGGTTTTGCACCATCTGTTCTGTATAAAGCAAGATCAACTGCTCATTAATTAATCGCATTTTAGAAAAAACACCTCATTTTAAAAGGAGAATAAGTTACTATCAACAGCATCTAAAATTATTTTTCTTTTGCTGCTTCCAGTAAGCTGCTGGGTTTGCCACCTTTTTCTGTTATCACTCATCCAGCTTTACTGTCGACTGAAAATACTCTGGGATCGTTTTTCAGGAGCATTTTTGTGTCTTGGGATCATGGAATAAACCAGAAGTGTTCAGAGGAAGTTTGCAAAGAGAAAATTATTTCTAAAATAAATTACCTTGTTTTACTGTAGGGTGAGTTATTTTATGTTTTCCAAGTTTCTGCTTAGACAGGAAACAATAGCTTTGAGAAACACTACCTGGCTGAAAGTAAAGCAGCAGGGCAATTTCTTTTATGTTGCTAAATGCTAAATGGAAATATATTATTTAGATTTCATGGCATATTTTAGAAAGCATTTCCCCAGCTTGCCAGTGCCTCCGTTTGCGAGCAAGGCTTTTTTGTTGCTTTTGCATTCGTTGTTGCAAGGACCCTGTTTCACGGTAGAGGAGAGGTGCTCATGAGCTCACTTCTACAGAGCCCTGCTCCTTTTGAGCCATGGCAGCTCCAGGAACAAAAGGTTTGCAGGATTAGGTCCCAGTTCCCAAAATGGCCTTGCAAACCTTCGTAGCCAGATGATGGTAGGAAAGAGAATTGACACCATGTGAGTTCTGCCCAGACAGAGCAAGTTGACAGAAAAAGCAAATACTCCTTATCACCCTTCTCCTTTCTGAAAACAAACATTTTAAAGGACTTTTCAGAAAAAAACTCCTCTCTGGAAATTAACAACTTTGGACTGTATTTTCTACTGAAAATTTTACGACTGTTCCATTAGCAAATCGTAAACAGTGCTTTGCCTGTTTACTCAAGAATACTTTTTTTCCTCATAGTTACATCAAGAGACAGTTGAATTGAAATTGAGTCGCTTAAAAGGGGCAGAAAGATTTTTTTGTTGTATAAAGTATCTGTAAAGAAGTACCAGCTTAAGGTGTGCTGGAGGCATAAGGAAGAAGGATTCTTTATACTGGAACAAGTATTACATTTTGATAGTTACTTGGAATTGGTCATTGGCCAATAGATTGAGAATTTTTTTAGTCATATTTAGTCAGGTTTTCGCAGGTAGCTGAGTGACTTCAGTAACAAAATTTCATCAAAATTCAAAGGTGGTAAAAATTCATGGTAATCAGGTATCTAACTTAAGAAAGAATTTGCCTGTTTGCACCTTACCAGCATTTTTAGAGTTCTAAGTACCTTTGAAAATGGTTTCTGATTTTCTTCAAGTTTTTAATGTCAGAGGAATTCTTCTTTGCCCACCTGTGTTATTTTTGTCTGCATTTATGAAGAAAACAAGCTTGCTTATATTTTCAACTTGCATTCTTAACTTTGTATGAACCACTGAAGAAAATGAAGCCAATTTACTAAATAAATTTCCAAGTACTTAAGGAAAACTTTTCTGTACGATAGAAGCTACAGGTTTGGTCATTTGGAGTAAAAAAAAAAAAAAAAAGTCAATAGATCATTAGTCTATGAGGATTGTTTCACTGGCAGGACAAGAGACATACAGCAGATTCCTTATATGATACAGTGTCATTTCTGGTTTTAAGCCACTTAATGAATCTTTGTTTCAGCCAAGGTTTATCATATACGTTATATGACAGATATATTACTATATGAGATATACATTGTACAATATAGAATGGTATACATTGATTTTGTGAAAGGGACAGAGCCAGAGCGAGGTGCAACGTACAGTTATTACTCAGTTTTACCATCCAAACAGAGCATTGGGAGGGCAAGTTCGTGGGCTGTGACCCAGATTGAAATCCGAGGCTTTGCTGGTTGCAGGGAGTGGGGTTGGAGGGTAGGGGGTTTCAGCCAGGGCCCCGGGAGCTACAGGAACGAGATGGGGCAAAATGGGAATGGGGGCAAATCGGATTGAGAACGTTTCAGTAGGTGTGCAGACAGAGAGGATGCATTTTGATGGGTGTTCTCTCTGCATGTGGGGAAATGCACGTATGTACACAAGTATCTGTGTGTGTACATACGCACGCATATATATATGTAAAAGTTTGAAGTGGGTATTGTAATTACTGTTTGCAGTTTTCAATTCTTAGTCATCAGAGGTGAATGTGGCCCTAACTTTATTCACAGTCTGAGTCTCTCTTCTGTGTTTACTGTTTATTTATTACAGGCTGTGTTCCACATTTGGTCACTTTATTTCATATGGTGATATTTATGCTTCCTGACTTGGAGGGAGGACTGAAATTTTTATATACCGGAGGAAGGAACTGAAGCTTTAACAATATCCATAGAAAACTCTCGTTTTGCTCATTCACACTACTCCAACTTAGGCATTTTGCATAATACTCGTAACATTCTAAGCTCCCAAATATATTATTTGTAAACAAAACCATAAAAAGATGTTTATGAATGTGCATTGGAGAGAAATGAAAAATGTATCATCTAAGCAAACTGGTGATTTATATTCAAATAAATGTTTGTAAATGCTTTCTTCATAGTGTTGAATGGCTAGGTTCACTGTTAAGGTGGGTAAAAAGTGTATATGTGTGTGGTAAATACGTATTATATATTCTTTTTTAATATATTCTTTATAATAATTGTTACTGTTTTAGATGATGAGTCTTCTGTTCTGATTTAATATATCCATGCCACTAATATTTAAGTCAAAGGTTGGGTTTTTTCCCCCATCGCTATTAATTTTGTAATTGACTTTACACACTTAATCTTCACCATTGCAGTCCTGGACAGGTTTCCTAGGAATTTTGTAATGTCAGGCTTTCCCTGCATTTACTCTTGCAGTCTGATGCTTGTTGACATGCTGATTCATGTTTTACACCACCAGATAGGTTTCGTTCGTCTGGAGGAATGAGCTTAAAGAGGTCATGCCAGCTTTTCCTCTCTCCTCCTAGACTATATATCTGCTTTCAATTTAAACTCAGAGAAGAAAAAAAAAGTGGATTTCTGCAGCTAAGCTAAACTGGAGGGATCAATGGAATTTATTATCAAGGGATGTCTAATCTCTAAAGCTAATACAAGACTTCAGAGCTATTGATTACATGCTAAGGATGCACAAACTGTTAGTCATGCATGGAGGCAATAGAATAAACGTACTACCAAGAGGGAATGGGCAAATAATTGTCAGTAGTGCAGTTATTTTTCATCTCTTTACTATACCTCTGAAGCAGGGACAGCTATATTTTGCATCCAAAAAGATACGTCCTAAAATATATTGAATATCCCCTCATTGCTACTGAAACTAGTGTAGTACAGCTGATTATCTATGTAATAATTCAGATGTTTTCTTCAGCTCCCTGAGGTATGTGGTCAATAAGAAATTTGTAAGCTGACTTAATAAGTCAGTCGCTAGATGAAGTGGAAAGAGAAAAAGCTCATAGATTTTCATGCAATTGCATTATAACCTTCGTTTGCAACAAAAGAAATCTGTAGTGCTAGTACAGTATAAATGCCCTTGTTTCATTTATTCTGGGTTCATATTTTACATGATGAATTGATGGACATACTAATGTACACTAATGTTCTTTTTGTGTTTGCATCCATATTTGTTTTGAATCCCGTATGTGTTACACATCTGAGAAAGGAGATGTCCAGTAATCCCTTTGATTTTTACTGTGGGCATACGTACCTGTTAACTTGTCATTTTCTGTTTGAGCTGAAATTACGTCAAATTGTATGACTTTTCAACTTAATTTGAATTCTCTTTCTTTGATGTTCACTATTACTTAGTGCTTCTAAATTTAAAAAGATTGAAGGCCTGAGTTTTCAAATTTGGTTGCCTCGTCAGGCCTCTAAACTGCTGACATGGAACAAGATTTTGGGGGGGGAATTAGTACCTCAGTTAGACTTTCCAGCCTGTATTTACATACATGGCGGGTGTCCTGGTTTTTGTATGTTCTAAGTGTGAGGGATTGCAGATACTCCAACACTGGAATATCTGGAAAAGTAACGTATTTCATTAACTTATGAAAAGTCTATATTGATCGAATTAGTGATATGATGTTGTGTGGGTTTGGCTTGGAATATGCATAAGTAGGTAGGAAAGAGTCCCTGACTGAAGATAAGCAGTTCATGAACTATCATTAAGTAGTTGTTAAAGGATTGAGGCCAGCACTGTTAATTGATTTTTGCCTTTAATTCTAAGCTGGCCTTTAACTCTACTTAGAAATGGTAAAAAATCCGCCAGAGTTACAGGCAAGAAACTTTAACAGGATTTACAGGAATTATTCTGTCATAAAAGACAGACTCGTTCAAGGAAATCAGACTAAAATGCATGGCATTCTTGGGATGTCTGAATAAATTGGGTCTTCCTGTATTGTCATCAGATTGTTAAATAATGGAGTTCTTGGGAGTTAGTCTGAACTAAATTCTTTTGGATTTGTAGATTAATAATCCTTGAAACACTGGGATTTCATCATGGATATTCTAGGACAGCTCATCTGGCATAGGGATTTTTGTTTGCTTTGTTCATAACTGAATTAGAGGACGCTCCTTTGAGAGGCAGCAGATCACCCACAGAAATGCTGAAGCGATCACGGTCGATGTGCTTTCCTGCTCAGAGTTCGGTTGTCTGTTGAAATGTATAACTCTAGTCCATTCCTTTTCAATGAGTGATCCACTTTTATATACAGCAATCTTAACCGAGTTTATGATGTGAGGGAACGTAGTACCTATATAAAACCTTTCTACGTGATTCATCGCTCACTAGTAACAAAAGTAATAATTGAGAGTAATGCAACTGAAATGAGCAAGTGAGGAACCTTTGTTTATTGTTTTCTTACTGCACTTTTGACAGCCATTCTGGTTTGGGTTGTAGTTCCTCCAGTAGTTTTCACTCATACTATTCTTCCATGCTCTTATCAGGGGTCTTTATAGAAGAATTCTTTACAGCAGCAGGACTGTAACATATTTCTTTTGAGTTTTGGAACATTTTGTTTTTGTAGGACCTTGCACGAACCGAGGAAGCAGCAGGAGCCAGAGTGACATCTTAGAATAATCCTCTTTTATTTCCCACATGCCAAGGAGAGACCTATCCTGGAAAGGTCAGGAGAAGCCACAGGACAGAGAGGCTCATGTTCTCATAAAGAAAAGTCTGGGGAATTCCAGTGGCTGTTCAGATGGAGAATATTAGAACAAAACCGAGGACATTCTTTTTTCTATACTTTTTTTTTAAATGTAAGGGCACGATAATTAAAGGAGCCTCTGTCAGAAACAGTGTTTTAAATTCAGGATTGCTATCTTAAGCCAAGTGTGCTCCACTTCTTTAATAATTGTCATACATTTGCTTTTCTATGTCAGAGTTTTTATTTAATATAAGCCCCACATCTCTCTGCAGTTCCCTCAAACCTTATGCAAATTTATGCATTATCTCACCTTCCAAGCCCAGTTAGTTTTCACCTCCTGTGTCACCAATGAAGGCAACCTGGGTCACTCTTAAACTTGATACAAATTTCAGTCAGTGTGGTTAAAGCAGAAATTTGAAGTCAGTTCCTCAGTGTAATGCCGTACCAGAAGAGTTGGGGGGGGAGATCTGAAATCCAAGCCCAATTAAAGAATTGTATACACAGACAGAATATAGACAGTGTATGGTGGTGTTCAAGAAGCACCATCTTTATCTGAAATGTTTGTGCTTTAAAATTTGTCTGATTGTTGTCCATTTCATGAGAATAAATGTGTGTTCTGTCTGCTGGTCAGAAGATCTAATTCCCCCTCCCCTGCCAGGTAAATGGCAATGAAACTGTGTCTTGCAATCAACATTTAGGATTTCTGAGGAAAGGCAGGAAAAACAAAGGACTTGTCATGCTTTACTAGCCTCATTTTATGGGATTTTTGTCACAACTTTGGGACATCTGTTTTTCTCTGATTGACAGCAGGGTTAATACATATTATCATTAAAAATAGGTTCTGAGGAAATGCGTGCTCTCACCTTGCTTCTGCTGCAACCGTGAAGGCTTTTGTTTTCACTGCCATCACTGTGAAGATAATCTCTACAAAGAGGCTCCGATATTGACCTGTCGTATCACATGTTGCTTATCAAGCACTAAAGAAATTGAATTTCATTTTATCTGTTATCTGGAGCGTCTTATTAAATCATCCTGCAGTTGAGAGGTCGTTTGGGGTCAACAGGTTCAGTCTCTTTTGCCATCTATTCCTGGATTATTAACCTTTGGAGAATTACTAAAGCTGTTCTTTATTTTACCCCATAAAGTTGGGTTAAATCTTCTTGATCCATAAGTTGTTGCAAGTGAGTGCCACGTGCATGTAATTCTTTTACTTAATGTAGTTTCTGGTTAAGGAATGAGGACTTAGTAATCTGTATAAGTGTAGAGGTCTCTCTTATTATTCTGTTGTTTTCTGTTCTTTTGATACTCTCCCAATGCCTCTGGTTTTAATTGGTTCAGTGAGAATAAAAACAGTCAGATCAGATGATGGATCTGAGTCAGCTTGGTAGTATTCCTTTGCCAAGAGATAAAGGGAGGGTGATGAGGAGGAAGATAACAGGGTTGGGTATTGCCAGGCATTGAGCGCAAAGGGAGGAGAGAGAAGTTGGACGCAAGCAGAGGTGGGAATGGGGTGGAGGTCATGGCAGCAGCCCGTGGGCACGAAGCGTCTGGCAGAAGGGAGCCTGCCCTCAGCAGAGAGACTTGGGGGGATATAAAGGTCAACCCTGCCGCCACCACCACCATCCATGTGCCTTTGTGCCATATTTCTGTTGGAAGAAATGACTCTGCCAGTCAGGATGTTCACGTTTAAGAGCTTGATACAGTCACGGGATATTGAATTTCCTGCAACAGCAGAAGCCCTAAGTACTTTCTGCTGTCACCACAAGGAACTGCCTCCAGTGTTAAATATATTTTCTGCTGGAGAAAAAGGCTTGAAAAAATAAATTCTGAATACTCCTTCCCCAAAATTTTGATTTTTAAATACAAGATTTAATGCAAAAAATACGCTGTTTCACTCAAATTCCAAACTCTCAATCAAGAAATTTTCAAATCGAATAAGCCAAACTACTGTTTTTCAAATAACTTGTCCTTATGCTCAGATATTCACTTAGTGTCTGGGCACTGTTATGCTTTTTCAAACTTGTTCTAAGAAAATCTGCAAAAAATTCCTTTAAAAAAGAACTGGAGTTGAGGAGCGGAGTTAGCATTTTCATGGAAGCACTGGCAAATAAAGTGTAAATGAGCCCTCTGAATTGCTGCTGCTAGCTGATGCTGTCTGGTGGCCAGAGCACCGGTGACCTGGGAGCTGGGTACCGTTCAGTTTTCTTACGGCCCTGGCAGTAAATCACCTTGTAGCTCTGAACAAGCTATTAACCGTTTTGTGTCTCTTTCTAATCGCAGAAAAGGCTTAACACCACTTACCTGTCTCACAGGGGTAATTGGTAGATTAATGTTTGGAAAATACCAAGTGCTTTCTGCTATTATTATTGAAACTCCAGCTGATAGGTTAAGAAATGAACAGAGATTTTGGGAGTGTCTTATTTCTTCCCTGTTTGGCATAGCGTGCCGATTTGACATGAGTAGTTCAACCAAGAAGTGAGAAGTCGTGGGCTTGAATGTCCGTGTATTTTGCATAAAAGTTCTGGATGTGACTGGAAGAGGAAAGGTGAGAAAACAACAACTGGGAAGACAAGATGTAAATTGACTTACTGGGATTAGTAGTACTGAAAAAGTATCCAGAGATCAGAAAAGAATGCATAAATTGAAATTAAATCCCAGTAGGATTAAGAAAATGTTCCAGTAAAATGCGAACCCTGAAGTGTGATGGGGAAAGGGAAAAACAGCAGATGACCACTTCTTTTCGCCCCCATCGAGAACAAAGTTATTCTTAATGAGATGCTGAGATTTTTTGGAAGCCTACTCAAAAATTCAATAGTGTTTTATCTGAGAAAAATACTTATTCGAAGATGGTTTTCTACTGAGGTGTTACAGATGGAGGCTTTGTGGTGTGGTAGTTTAAAACAATTGGTCTTTACCTCGAGAGATCCCCGAGACGAATGTTGCCCAGAAACGAGAGTAAAATTGTGTTTTTAAAGCATCATTTTAGGAGCAGTGGGACAGTTGGCAGAGTTTACCAAAGCTGTTGAGAGACTCTGCAGACTTTAATTACCATCTCAATATTGCAGAAGTTGTTTAATTCCTGCCAAAGAAGGGAATAGTTGTGAGAAAGCGAGATCACACTCTGTCTTTCATTCTTTCCTTTTTGACAGGTGAATAAAGGATGCTTTTCAGTATCTCCTCTGATACTGTGACACATTTGTAAAATTTGCATAGAATTGTAAAATAATTTTTCTTTAAGATTAACAAAGCTTTTCTTTTTTCTCTTCTCTTTCAAAAGTGCCATACAGCATAGTGTGAATGCAGTTTAAGTCTTGTCATGAAAGAAGCCAGATGAAAATGGAATGCATTTTCTGTTACTGATTGGTCGGCTTCAGACATTAATAGTTTCAACCTTCATGGCCAGACAACATGTATTACGTTGTGTTTATTTTAGAGGTTCCAATAAATTTTAAATCCAGGTTTGAATTCCGTCTCTGGTGTGGGTGGTTGAAGGCATAACCTGGATTAGTAGAATAAAGAGGAAATTATTAAAATGAGAAGAATCAATCCATTTTAGAAGGAAAAATAAGCCTATAATACAAAAATTCCTTGGTGAAAGATATGTTTACTCTTTTAGGCCTCAAAGTCTAAATCAGAGTATGTATAACTAGGTTTTTTACTGTCATTCGTATGAGAAAAAGGGCTGATAATTTTTTTTTTTTCCTAGCGGTTTTCTTCCTCTCTGACACCTGAGTGTGTTCAGGTTTTTTCTAAGTGCTTGCAGTAGCCAAGGAAATACTGATTCTTTGAAGACTCTTACCAGCTCCTTCAGTAGATCTACTGTGTTGATACTTTTTTTTATGACTGCCTCACACCTGTCTGTACTTGCTAAAGCACCAGCCATTGTTTACTCTATAAAACCCCTTTTTTTCCTCCTTCTCTTCAAGTCTCTTATCTCTCAAGGACCTTTTCAATGCTATCTTTCAGCTTCAGATCTTGGTTGTCACAGTATACAATAAGTTCAGAAAACTACTGCCCAGGAAGTCAAAAATACTCATTTATCATATCATATATATGATAAATCGGTACTTAACGGCAAAGGGAACATGCTTGTTCAAAATCCAGAAAGGGAAGGATAGATCATGGAAACAAATAGGCACAATTTTTAATCCTTAACACTCATCATGTTACTAGGAATACCTTTATGTTATATTTAGAACTTGGTTGTTTTGGTGTTTGAAACTATATGTTTGCAGTTTGTCTGGCAAACTGCATGCTGAATAGATTACACTGATTCACATTTCCTTATTTCCATATACCATCTGTGCTTTTGGCTGGTTGTTAGCCTGGTTGGGACTCTGATTTCATAAATGCAAGTTACAAAGAACAGTTATGCCCAGAAAGAGAAATCCTATATTTCACTTCCTTGAATAATCTCGAGTGTTTTGACCTTACACCAGCAAGGACATGAGGCTGAAGCTGTACCTACAGCAGGCTTTATTTTCTCTGGTGAAGAAGGATGTATTAGCAGGGTAGGAAGATCCCCTTGGTACATTTCCAGTGGAACTCTAGTATATATAGTCATGGTCATGATTTTCATTGTGTAATCATTTTAATTAAGTTCAGCGATAAAAGTTAGTCTTGCATGAGGAATGAATGCACTAGAGAGACAATGAAAGATTGATGACGGCTTGGGGAGCATCACATACTCGCTGGTGGAAATGCATGCGTAGAGAGCAGCTGAGCTTGGGTTGCAGGTCAGAGATTACCAGCTCAGAGCAATGTCCAGGCAAAGTTTTGGGGATCTGAAAGAAGCGGGATACAATGGGAATATCCAAAAGCATTTTTGGTAATATTTCTGAGGGCTTTTGCTTGAATGAATAGCTTCATTACTAAAATAATAAACATTAATTAATATCTGCATCATTTTGTAACTGCTAGCTTAGTAAGGTAATTAGTATAATTAGTATACAGCATTGCTCGGTGGCATGATAAATCATAGTGTAGTGAATGTCGACTCTTTACCACTATGATGTATTATCTAATTTACACAGGTAAAAAAAAAAAGGTAGGGGGCAAATCAAGAAGGGAAGCCAGCGGTGACAGCTGGGTGGCCTTTTGGTCACTCTTCTTGCATCTGCTGCCTGTATTCTCAATTGCTTTGAATCGCTGCACTGTTAATTAACAATTCTTTTTCTCGCTGTTGCTAAGTCTTAATCACTGATTGAAACCTGCAAAGAGAGGCCAACGAGAGAAGAACGAAGGAAAAAAACAGAGACTGGCAGATTTTTTCCCTTCAGGGTACTTGTACAAAGGATGATACTTCTTCCAGTGATAAGTCTGTGTGTGTTGGGTATCTCCTTTGCTTTCACATTCCTGGAGGCATCATCTACTAGTTACAGTTCAGTGCAAGGATGAAGAACGTTAACGATGTTTTTCTTCATTATATTCTGTTTTCTAGAACCTATGAGAACACCAAAAACGTTGAAGATTGCCGAGATCCAGGCCAGACACATCGCTGTGGACTGGGAATCTCTGGGCTACAACATCACTCGTTGCCACACATTCAATGTCACTATATGCTACCACTACTTCTGTGGACACAACGAGAGCAAGGCGGACTGCTTGGACATGGACCCCAAAGCACCCCAGCACGTTGTGGATCACCTGCCTCCCTACACAAATGTCAGCCTCAAAATGATCTTAACCAACCCAGAAGGGAGGAAGGAGAGCGAGGAGACCATTATCCAGACAGATGAAGACGGTATGCGTAAATGCTGTTACGGAAATTACATCCAAGTCCAGTCTAGACAAGTGGAAGGAAATTACTTTGTGTGTTACAATATGTGTCCTGAAGGATAGAAGTGCTCTTCTAGTAGTGTATTAATTAGCCCTAAAACAGTAGCTTTAAAAGTATTATAGCTGTCACTGCATATATAGCCCAAACTGTCCATGTAGCACAAGTCAAACTCAAATCTCTCTTGCAAGAAAAAGGAGGGTGGCTTCCCAGTCATTCCAAAAATGTGCTAACACAGGTGACAAGAAACACATGGTGGTGTTAGGTGAAGGCTTCTTCACAGTATTAGGTGTAGTGGTTGAAAATTAATTTAATTCTGTAAATTTATATTTAAATATTGAGTTCAGTGCTTAAAGACACTATTCAAGATTTAAAACCTCTTCAGCAAATATATTTGAGCAATAATTTATCTTGCAGGTTACAGTGTATAGTATCTGTTAACTGATTGAAAGCCACCCATCAGATTAAAGTATTATTTTGACAACTTGGGAGTTGAACTCGATGATCCTTATGGGTCCCTTCCAACTCGAGATATTCTATGATTCCTCTTTAAAAAGCTCTTGATGAAGTTTCATTGACAAGACAGTTGAACTTACCTTCGCTGGGAAGAAATAAAGAATGGATGTAGATGTTAATGGTGACATTCAGTGGTTAGGCTATGAATCTTGTTATGAAAAAGATTAAAATAAAAATAGATATTTTTCCCTAATATTTAAAGTGTGGTAGTAAAGAGCAATTTTAGTTTCCTTTTCTTATATTTAGATTTCATTAAAATACTGACAACAACAAAATGAAAACAGATACTGCCATCAGTAACAAGAATACTTGGACTAATGTAGGAGTGTGGATACATAAGAAGATAAAATTGAAAAAGGTAGTGTGTTTGCCTGTAAAATGGAGGAGAAAGTATAGCTTTATATATGGATAGCAATCAAGGTTAGAATCTGGTAGCATTTTTTTGCCATATATTTTCAATTTTACAAGAAATGGAAGAGGAATGTGTTTACTGTTGCAATAAAGAGGAGAGAACAGCTTATTAAATAGGTAGAATATGAGGAGCTGTAGAGAAATATAGAGACATAGATGCATCACATGAAGATTTATTGACAAGTACAGAATTAGAATATTTCATGCAATTCAAATTTTAGCATTACTTTTTTAAAAAGTTAATTATAAATATAATCCATGATTAATTATTTCTGTATCTGTGTTTACATTATAGATATTTGTGGTTGCTATTTTCCTTGAGGTTAAAAAAAAAAAAAAGTAGTAATATTGTTATGTCCATGGAAAATGGATTTCTTTTTCTTTTTACCTGAGTTTTCAAGAAAGGTGATGGTTTCTGATAGCCTTTATCTAGTTAGATGTGCAGAGATGGTAGCTGGTCACTATAGCGGTGCTTGTCAAGAGCAGAGTCAAGTGCATATATTTTGTCTTCTGGTTTTGTTGTGGATTATTCTTGGAAAATGATGCACACAAGGCAGGTTTTGGTCTCAAGCTAGCACGCCAGTGTGGTATCAGTGAACTTGTTTAGGCTCAGCTTTGGTGTCAGAGGTACCGTAGTGTAGAAGAAGCCTCACCCAGTGAACAAAAGTTGCTAAGGTAAACTATTTCAAGCAGATGTTGTTTTCCAGGAGGGATTAATACATTTTGAAAGGTACCTATATTTAGACACACTGGTGGTAATAATGCTTGTGATCTGAAAATTGCCTCCTGTGAGGTCCACTCAGTGATACTATTGGAAATGAAACGCAGATTTTTAATTGTGCGTTACTGATTGACTTGAAAGTCTGTGTCCATTTTGTCATGTATTTCAAAATACAGAGCATGCAAGCAATGTGCAATACGGAGGCTTTCAGCTGTCTAAGAGGATCAAAGGTGTATTCACACCTGCGTCTCTCCTCGAGCTCTCATAGCAATAGTAAACTGAGTTCTGTAGTTGACTGCCTATGTGTATGCTGCTAGTTTAGTCCCACGGCCAAGTGATCGAGTATCTGTCTGAAACTGTTTTAAAACACAGTTTGCAGCCTAAGGCAGGACTCAGACTAGGAAGATGAGAGCTACAGGAAGATACCTGAGTCTGTGCCCCACATATTTCGTATGTGGTCAGAAGTAGCCTCATTGTCATGATGATTTTTGCAGGTTTTGTAGAATGAGCATGATGTTAATTACCTAGTGAGGACATTAACAGATATCAGACATTATCAAATAACATTAATTAGAAATAGCCACTGATTACATGATTATCTGAACCTGTGCACTTACATTGTGTACTTTTCATAAATAGAAACTTTGAAAACTCCAGATGACAACAACAGATAATTAACTTTTTGTTAGCTTTTCTGTAGTGCAGTATTCTTTCCAATGCCATTCTTTCTTACAAAGATCTGCTAATCAAGTAAAAACTTTGTAGACTGTTGGAGTTAAAGGTGTCTACCCCACATTTTCTTGTCTCTCTTCGTCTTTACCATTTTGCCCTCATCTTCTGTTGCTTCGTCCATCTTCCCCACGCTTCCAGCTCTCTGTCCCTTTCTTCTCTTTTTTTGTTGTTGTTGTTTTGTTTTCATCTTTCCCTTCATCTCTCTTCTTCTATCGTTTCACCTCCTCCCTTCTGCTAGGAGCTTTACACATATTTGAACTTCTGGCATTCCCTAAATGCAGAGGATCTCGGACCTTTGCGGGGCTCTGGCCTGAGACAGTGAGGATCTCTGGTTGTCTTTCACAAAGGTTCACATTTATATAAGGCTGCGTAGCTGGGCCAGACCTCCCAGAGTGTGAGCGATAACTGAGCAGTGTATGGTACCAGGAGCAGAATTAACTCAGGAAACAGTTAGTAGAAGAACAGGGTAGGATTCAGAAGCTGTGCTTCAGACCTTCGGAGCCTTGACTGACAAATGAGGAAGGTTTCAATAGCTTGTAATTCAGTATCTGCAAGAAAGCAAAGCCAGGAAGTCTGAAAATAGCCTCCTTTCTGACCAGAGCT
This sequence comes from Aptenodytes forsteri, assembly GCF_000699145.1. Taxonomy (NCBI): domain Eukaryota; kingdom Metazoa; phylum Chordata; class Aves; order Sphenisciformes; family Spheniscidae; genus Aptenodytes; species Aptenodytes forsteri. The sequence continues at coordinate 14,029,004 of NW_008795490.1, forward strand.
AGATCTGAATACTCGGTGGTTTTAAGTATTTCTATTTAACTTGGATAGATGGAATTAATCTTTAAAGTATATTATAGTAATTTGCAAAGAGCTGTATTCCACGTAAAAATTAAACCCTTGAGCAATACACTGTTAAACAAGTTGTGCAAAAAGAAGAGGAAAACAAGGAAACGTGTCAGTGTTTTATGGGTGAAACACCGTCTTTCACTTAGGGGAGAGATCACACTATCACTACGATTTGGGAGAAAGCTCTTCTGAGTACCCAGGCACTCGGCGTTATCTGTGCCATGACAGGGTCTCACTGCTTCACCTGGCTTGTATAGGAGATGGACAGTGTTTGAAGGGTTTGGTAAAGGAAAAAGCGGAAGGCTCGCACAATCTGGGGATGCATACATTCTGGGCAGAGATGATGGTTGGCATTTCAAAGAAGGTACAAGAATCAGCAGTGAATTTATCACTTAGCATGAATCAGCAGCGTGCACGCGTTCTCGGAGCTGCCTGTTCACAAGGGCACTGCGAACTCAGAGGGACCCTTTTAAGAGCAGTGGATGGTGAATGGGATTAAAGCAGATAAATGCTTCCTTAATTTTTAATTGGAAGCAGATGCAAAGGGCAGTGGATTAACAGGAATAGTGACATTAGCTCTGAGAGCAGCTATGGAGAAAGCAAATCGTGACGCTCAGAGTGTTCGATGGTGATTTTATAACCAGTAAGGGAGTGTGTCAGCTAACAGCAGGCAAACAACTAATTGAAAAAGATCACTTGGAATAGGCTAAGTACCCATTTGGGGGCTTAAAGTATACCAAAGCTTTGGTCTGAGCCAAAGGACATGCTCATTGGACACAAACAAGGCCCCCTGATCTTTCAGAGAGTATGGCTCATTCAGCTCTGTGAAGAGATAGCTAAAGCTGCGATGCAGGGTTAAGACACCAACTGTCCAACCATTACTCATGCTCCTGGGAAAACTCCAGCAGGCTCACTGCTCTGGGAAACAGAAGAGAAAGGCAGGATTCTTACAATTAGAGGACAAAAAAAATTTTTTAAAAAGTCAAATATTTAGTGTACTGTCTAAATGTGTGGAGAGGAAATACCTTCCACCATCTTTGAGGGAGGATTTTATGGAAATAGTTGACATTTAGTATTTTTCTGTGTTTGATAGTAGGGCTGTAAGTTGCCTTTAGAAAAAAAAATAGAACGATTTTTTTTTTTCTCCATTCACTATTTGATATGAGAAGCAGTTTTCCTTTGTGCTTTTTCAAGTTGTTCTGGCACCTCAGGAAAATATTGGGGGGGGAGAGGAGGTAGAAAATATGCTTCGATCAAAGAAAACAAACAAACAATGCTTCAAGGAGCTTTGGAAATACATAGATATAAAACTCTACTAGTAGCATTGTAAAAGTAACAAAAATAGCCCACCTGGGAGAAAAGTCAATGCAGCAAGATGAGCAGGCAGTATGTCTGATGCTGCAAAGGAGGGCTGCAAAGATTGCTTGAAATGGCAAACTGTCTCAAAAAATGTGTAACTTGTCTAGCCGAGTGACACGTGCGTGAATGTCAAGTGAACCCGGTATACTAATCCTATTGGGAAAAAAATGGCAAATGATTGCAGTTAATAAAGAGAAACCCATGACTGGGAGATAAAAGTTTAAATGTGAAGTTGTCCATAAATGCCGCTGCTAAAGGTATTGACCTCAGTCCTTGACCAAAAAGGGAGACTAGTGACCTACGTGTCATGAGCAGCGGCAAAATTTAGTGTCAATACAGTCAAATAAGGGAGGAAGTTTTGTGTGTTTAGCAACAGTGAACTGAAACTGATTATAACCGACCTATTGCCATTGATAGAAGGAGCCAGCGATAACCTATTTGTTCCTCAACTCATGAAAATAACCCCAATTCCTTTTGTCAGATGGTAGGCATGGTGGTGTTGGGTTGACGGTTGGACTCGATGATCTTAGAGGTCTCTTCCAACCTTAATGATTCTATAGGTAGGATTTGCTGTTGGCATATCATTGAGAGAGAGAAAAAGTGGTTGCAGAAAGACATGTAAGCACTTTTTATTAAAGACATCAGAAAAGTTGATTTGTGAGAAAGTATGAAATTATTGAAATTATTAGCAGAGATTTATTTTAAGCTTACGCCAAACAAACAACAAATGAAGTAAGCTGTTTTAAGGTATTGCAGAGACTGGAAATACAAGCTAGGTTTTATATTAATAGCTCAGGAAACATTGGTCCTGAAACCCAGAATTATTTACCCTGGCTGAAACAACTTCCTACTTTCATTTCCTTTAGATACCTATATTAGAAGCTTTATGGCTGAAAAAGTGATATTGCATATGAGATAATTTGTTGAAATGGTGTGTTTGACATAATGATGCCTGCAAATAGGCCAGAATTAGCGGCTATTTCAGCAGTTTGCAGTGGAATGAGGGCTTACACCTGGGCCCACGAGTTCCCGTTATTCGCAAGCCGTGCGCAAGCTGAAAGCACTCTCTGAATATTGATTTGCATGTTTTCAGAAAGTTGTAAGGTGTGTGAGTATGTGAGGTTATTTCACCCTGACGTGGAGAAACGTTTCCAAGTCCCAGACATGAGGAGTACGGAAGTCAGCATTTGGTGTAAAAAGGCTTTAAACAAAATGCTGTGTTAGGTGCCTGAGCCCCCAAATTCAGCAAATCCACAACTCGTGGATTTCACCCCATTTGATATTTGCACCAATATCTATGGCGAGTGCCGCCGCTGCTGAGACTGATTAGCCTTTGTCAGCTTGGTTAGTAGCTTGATTGTAAGCATTTATATTTGTTGTGTTAGTAATTTTATATAGGCTGGAAGGTACAGGGAGTTGTCCCTGGCGTGAGCGGGTCAGTGCCCACGCAGTCCAGCAGTGGCCCCGGGTGGGTGACGCAGACCTGTGCAGGGCTGTGGGCTTTCGCCAAGTCCTGGGGAGTGCGGCCCAGTGCCCCCCCGCTGCCCGCTGCCTGGGGAGGGCAGCACCCCTGCCACCTCCCAGGGCGCCCGCGCCAGCCTTGCTCCTCCAGGAGGAGAGATCATTAACCAAAGAGCATGCGCACCGAAGGAGACTATTAATATGCAGTCAGTTTTCTTCTCGATAGCACTCAATAGCATTTTCTTCTTCATTGCAAATGGTGCAGCTTGAGTGATTTCCAAATAAGTCTTTTTTGTAACCGCCCCTGTTGTTGTAAATCCCCTAGGTAAAGACTAGTAATAGCAATTCTGGGTTGGTTTTTTTTTCCTTTTTATTATATAAAATTTGCTTCTATTTAAGCCTTAGTCTCAAGTTTTAACAAAGCATAAAGTTAAAATGGTAAATCCCTCAGAAAAAGCAAATGGTAATGTGGGCCATTTTAATTGCTTGCAACATTTAAACAGTGGAAGAGATTGACTGTCACCATCTCCTGAAAATGAGCATCTACCTTCAGAGAAAGGCTGTAAGTTTGTTGCTGATACACTTTACTTTTTGAGTACCACAAAGGAATTTTTCCCACTATAACCGTGTATATATCTGCACATAGCCTTTACCATATAGCATAATAATACTCTGCACGGCTTTCACAGAGTATAATAGTAATAAAAATACGGTTTACATGCACTTTCATTATTTTGTAGTGGGAAAACTGAAGCAATATAAATTCATTTTTATAGTGGTTGGTGTCAGTTAATACGTTGTTCTTCCAGAAGTAATGTATTGTAATATAAATTTCCCATTAAGTTAGTGTAGAACAAGGTTTAAGTGACACTATTTGTGAATAACAATTTGTTTGTGACTGTGACATAATTTAATGCAAATATATTGCTCTAAAATGAATTGATCTGATGTCAGATTGATGGTTTGTACTTTTATTATGCATCGTATTTATAAAAGTCCACCATCCCACAGGTACATAGAAGAAAAGATTATCAGCTGTTCACTATACGAATATATAGCTTCATTAGAAGGGCTCTGGAAATGCATGTAAATCGTGAAAGAGGAGCTTGTGATGTTCCCACTATAAAACCTTGCTGAAATTCCCTTTGAATTTGTTTTATGTTACTTTTATATACACGTGCGTTTTATGTTTGTATACTTTCTTATAGGAAAAATAATTTTTTTTTGTTTAAGTTCAAAATCTCTTCTGAAACCCATACAATTAAACCCACCTGAATGATTTCACTTCTTAAGATAAGTGTAAATCTTGACTTGTTGGAAGTTTAGCATAGAATAATGCATGTGAAAGAGAGAGTGTTTACTGTTGTCACTGAGAGATGGTGGGGTCACACTTCACAAGGTCAGCAGATGGAAAGAAAATGAATGGGACCAGAATCTTTTTAGAGGGTGCGGAGGCCAAAAGGTCCGAGTCCAACTCCTCGAGCAGCTACTTATACTTTTTGAATTATTCAGATACCTGGCCATTGATAGGGAATCTTAAGTAACGTACTTCACCTTAATGTACACTTGTAATAGTCTCGAGTGTTTTGATTTAGTGTAGACTATCCGTAAGTCCAAGGGGAAGAGCGAGGGCTCACGTAGGAAGAAGAATGGGAGCTGAGAAAGCAGTGAAGAGGCGCTGTGGTGAGCGATGGGGCTTCTGGAGATGCACACGCAAGCCTGAAGAAAGTCTTTTGGGCTGTTTGTGAGGAGGCTTCCGAAAGCTGTTATCAGCACAAGGGTGATGTTTACCTGGCTGTTTCTCACCAGAGTCCTTGTTAAATATTGTATAAAAGGGAACACTGCTTTGGAAAGGTGAAGTTTAAGGTATTTCTTAAGTCCTTAGAGTCCTGCTGGGAGTCGCAGGGAATAGACAGCAATGGCTGCCTACCTGGAAAGATGTAGTCTGAGTCTTCAAAATAGTGTTACCAACAGGTTACCTTGCTGTTGTTCTTCTGTTGTTGATCTTTTGTTTCCTTGTATGGGTTTTTTTTTACTACTTTCAGCCTTTTTTAAATTTCTGTTTGTAACTAATAACTGACCTGAGGACAAAGACATAAAAACACAGATGTGGAAGTTTAGGCATTATTTTGACTAACCTGACCGATGAATCTATGGGCTTGCTCACAGATACTCTGTTCTTTAAGCAAATTCCTGCTCCTGCTTTTCTCTTTCCACACTTCCCTTTGCCCCTTTGGTAAAGCTGTGCAAATAAAAGACATTTTTACTGTGGTTGAGCTGGAAAAATGGAAGGGAAGAAATAACTTCAGACCCACCAAACTGTGTCCTTCAAACTAAAATTAATTTATATTCCTTCTTCTAGGCGTTTGAACTTGTATTTGTTTCTTTGTTTTAATTCCAGTTGAGCTTTCGAATAATTTAAGCTGATCCCAAGCTTCATTTTTGGTGAATTTGCAGGGGTGGGTGAGGTTTGTGGGAATTAAGGTTCTCTCTTTCTAGACATTTTTGCTCTCTTTTACGTTCTGACCTTATTTTTACTTGGATTCCCAGCAAGCTGCTCATCACTGTGCTAGCTTGTGTTCTTGTGCCCTTCTCGTGCCAGTGGGAAAAGAAGCATGAAACTAACTGGGATCATGTAGTTCTAGACAGTTTAACATTGCTGCTGCTGCCACAAGCAGCAAATTTTATATTGCAGAAGAAAACACAGTCACGCGACATGATGAGCCTGGAGGCTTCTCCCACTTGGGTGTTTAAACAGAAAATGTAGGAGGCTTTAGCAACCCTAAAACTGAGAGTCCTATATCCAGTTTCAACTGAATATGAATCATGTTCTTTAAAAGCACCACGCAAAAAGTATTTTGCAGGGTTTTGAGCAATTGTGTCTGTTTTCTTTTTACCTCGCATGCTTTAACATGCTTTAATGTCAAATTTCATAAACCGTGTGCATGTCCCGGTGCATTCCTACGTTCTCTCCCAAACACAGATGTACATGCGCACACACACACGTGCACGCATCTTCCAGGGAAGGTGTTGTGTGCATCAGGTTATGTTCGTACTTCATTTGAGATGTAGAGAAGAAAAACAACAGAGCATTCCCATGAAAAACAAAGCAGTGCCTACAGCAAGTCTCTGAATGCCACAAAGAGCACACAGGGGCTGTCATGACGTGTCAGCCTTCATCCACTGCCCAGTCTGCATCGCGACACTGAAGCAAAGCAGCAGCGTATGATTTTAGTTAACTTCTCCTAAGCCTTTGCTTGACAGATGGATGAACGGTTTCTGTGAAGCTCTCATCTGTTTACTTGTGGGCTTTTTTGACTCCATGAATTTATTATTAGTGTGCCAAATGATGTTGTTTGTACCAAGGGTCAGATCATCATTTATAGCTTCCATATAAATAAATCCTACTATTGAGACAGACCACTCACTCCTTGGTGCTGCTAGCACAGTGCCTGGCACTTCCTTTGATCCAGCGGGTTTTAATTTATTTTTACTCTTTGTAAAACCTCAGTCTGCTTTGATAATTTAATACCGGAGAAATGTCATGCGTGAGGCTTACTGAAAGTTGCATTGACGAAAATAGGCTGATTAAGAAGGGGAGAGAAATATATGTCCATATAGTAAGTAGAAGTAACATTTTAGCTTGAAAGACTGCAGATTTGGGCAACTTTGGCTTTTTGAGGGGGGAGGGTGTTTCTCTGGGTTCAGGGTTTCTTCAGGCATTCTCTTATCCTCATCCCCTTCTTTCAGCATGTATGTGTTCAAATCAGGTGAGCTGCTGTGGTTAAAAAGGAACCGTACGTGTAGGCAAAAATATCTTGTAAGCTGAAATGGGAGATAACTAAGTGCTCCCGCCTGGTGTTGATGGGATTACCAGGTACTGTGAATCACTCAGGCAAAGAGGCCTGAGGTGACACTTCAGACTTGTTATTACACCAGGGATATTGGTTCCATTTAAAATAAGAAAGTAGGGTCATCTTAGTGTGGTTCAGTTCAAAGCTTTGAAAATGTCTCTTATTGGAAAGATTTGAAGTAAGCAGTTTTGATCCTTCTGCAGCACGAGCATGTCAGTGGCTGAAAGAAGTGGCAGCTGAGCTGGTGTGTTTGCCCTGTGCCCAGCCCCCTCTTTAAACAAGGATTTCTGTTAAAACAACAAATCGTAAGAAGGGGTGACTGAAAACTATTTTGTAAGCATTTCTCTCGTTTGGAAGATGGGGTATGACATAGGCTTTTCCTTGCCTTTGATTTTTCTTTTTAAAAGGATTTTAAAACCATGTAGTCCTTGTCCTAAGATACGCTTATTACAGAGTTCAGTGATGTTCCCTGAAGTCGTAATCTAGCTTGAACTGTTTCCCCTGGCTATACTACGAGACAATTTGACTTTGCATGAAGTTTTGAAACCGTATGTAGAGATAACGTTTCAACTTCATGCTCTCTCTGCACTGCGAATGACAAAATACACTTTGAAGTGTTTTTTCGTACTCTCTACCGCTGCCTTTTGCATGTGAATGAATATTAATAAAAATAGACCCATGCTCACTTTTGGCTTTAATAGGATGTTCTGTCATCTCTTTAATTTGTCTGTCTCTTGACTTTCCTATTTTTAAAAGTTTTATTTTGTTTGTAGTGCCAGGCCCTATACCTGCCAAGTCGGTGAAAGGAACTCCTTTTGAAGATAAGATCTTCCTCAACTGGAAGGAACCTGTGGATCCAAATGGCATCATTACTCAGTATGAGGTAATCATTAAACAGCTAACAAGCATAGGATAGGGCTAGGAAAGTGCAGCAAGAGGGGTGGCTGACGGTGGGTGTTTATCTCTGTAGGCAGCTATTCAATTGTATGCTGCTTTCATTTGCAGAATACTGGATTTTGTGTAGTGATTAGATATTGAAAAATCGTAATTATGGTTCATATGTTGTTGGCTGGCCGGCCCTGTCAAGTGGCTTTGGCATGTGAGTATAACAATATTACAATGTAGGTGCTAGTTTTAAAAATCTTGTATCATTACTATGCATCCTTCCAAAGCCATGACAGCCATGATCTGTGAAATCTTCTTTGTTGGAAGAGAAGGTTACATGAAAAGTAAGGTGGTTATTAAATTTAGAGCAATGTTTTTTAGCTTTGTCAGATCTTTAGGTATCACCTTTCAAGGAAACCTCCACATATATTCTATTTAAAGTGTATTTAATAAATGAGCCTTCTGGGGACGTCCGCAGGAGGTTGGCAGGAAACACGAGCTGATTTGAGGAACAAACACCATCCTGTCCAGCACTCCTTTTTTAAAGGAACAGAGGATATAATTTTGGGTACTAGTGAATTATAGGAGGAAGACAAACCAACTAACCAAACAAAACCCCTTAAATCTGCTTGTTTATCTATTTAATGCTAACAAAGTTCTTTAAATAGTGTGGGTTAACCGTGGTGGGCAGTTCAGCCCCACACAGCCGCTCGCTCGCTCCCCTGCAGTGAGATGGGGGGAGAATCGGAAGGGCAAAAGTGCAAGCTTTTGTGTTTTAATCACAAATCCAAAACACAGCATCATATGAGCTGCTGTAAAGAAAATTAACTCCATCCTAGTCAAAACCAGTGTATTAAGACATCATTGCTGGCTTTAAATATATTAGCTTGGTTTGGACAGCATTTAAATATGATTATTAGAAGAGGAGAGGGAAATGTATTGCAGGAAGTGAAAAATAAAGGGGTTTGGTGGAGATGGGGAGGATGATGGGGGTGTCCTAACTTAAACGTAACAGTGAAATTTTCCATACACAAACTAAAATCACAAAGAAAGAGAGATGAAGGGCACCTGCATAGCCTTTCAAGTGAAGCAGACTCTACAATAATACACATCAAGTCCTCACGGTATCCCCAAGCTAGCTGGGTAGTTAGATGAGCATGTCTTTTGTTTCCTTTCCAGCCAAGCTAACCTAATCCCCTTGTGCCAAAAACCGTAACAATTGTTACAAAAATAATTGTTTTCACAGGTCAGCTATAGCAGTATACGGTCGTTTGATCCTGCAGTTCCAGTCGCAGGACCTCCGCAAACCGTGTCAAAGCTGTGGAACAGCACACACCACGTCTTCTCACACTTGCATCCCGGTACTACTTACCAGTTCTTTATACGTGCAAGCACCGTGAAAGGGTTTGGACCAGCAACCACAATCAATGTAACAACCAACATCTCAGGTAAGAACAAAAAGTGTGTGGTTTTATAAGGTTTTGGGGGTCATTTTTTGTAAGACTTGAAAAATCACGAAATGCGAAAGAAACACACCCACACCCCCCACCCCCCGCCAAATCCTATCATATTGTGAAACTCTGTTACTGAAAATGTTTTTGAGCGTATTTGCCAAACAGTAGCATAAGTTCAGGGATAAATCCTTGCATGAGGTAGAAATTGCACACCAGTAGTTGTCAACTGTTTGATTTTGTGTAATCTTGTACTTTCATCTAAAGATTTTGAAGTGCTGTATAAACCTTAACTAATTAAGCCTTTTAGCACTCCATAGGTCACTAAGTACTATATTTGTTTTGCAGAATAGTAAAGTCAGATGCAGAAAATTAACTGACTTACTCAAGGTGACACCACTTAGCAGCACACAGCTATAACAGAGTTGGGGCGGTTGGGAGGAAGTGCGCATTTCTTTTGTCAGATTCATGTAGGTCTGCTTCCTCGTGCCTTTATTCACTTACTGCAATGCACCAAGATTGATACTATTCATCTTAATAATGCACTGCAAACTGTAGAAGAAAGTAATGTCAAATGGAATGCTTTAGTATTTTTATTTTCTTAAATTTCAGTATTATTCTCAAAAAATAAGATAGTAGCTTATGCAGGTGATAGCAGAAGATAAGTCAGTGCTAAATCTAGAGAGACTGTTGCTTTTATGACATGGCAACTTCAAAGCTTGGCAGAGATCAAAGTCAGTCAGTCAGTTAGAAATGTAAACAGCACGAGGCAGGCTATTTTCCTTATTATCTGCCATAATGAAACTTATATTGTCCTGTAAAGGGAGGTTAATAATGTATTGGAATGCACCTATCGTTTCTATGGGAAACTACTCAGGTAGTTTCCTCACCCAGTTCCCAAAAACATGCACATAATTCAAAATGTGAGAAAATTCAAGGCAGATCTCCTTGAATTATATAGCAAGTGAAATGCTGTAGTCGTAGTTAACTGCAACAATTTGTTGGATTCCATCCCAGCACATAAGTACTAGCACTCCTTATGCCCCAGCCCCTTCAAAAAAACCCAACCAATCAAACCACCAAAAAAAACCAAGCGACATGTTCTGTTCTGTTTATCTAGCTATTAGGTTGTTTTGAAGTCTGATATTTTGCTCAGGTTCTTTTAAGGTCCTTGTGTTTCTTCACAACAAATTCTAGTTCACAAATTTTCAGGGATAATGGTGGTGTAGTACTTGCATACTTGTCTTCTCTTCGTAGGAGAAAAAAACCCCAAAGGTGTAACTATGTAATATCTTGCTAGCATGTCTGTCCCCCAGATGTTTCAATATTTTGAGAAATAAGGACCTCAACATGTTTGGATTATTTAGGACTACAATGTGTTCAGGCTTCTTCAGATGTGCACTCTTTTTCCACCCAGAAATTTCAGGAATTTTGTCCAGAATCCACTTTCTAGACACAGTATGGGTCTGTTAGTTGGCAAAACATGGTTAATACTAGGCAGGCTGTGACATCCTTTGTATCTGAATTTCAGTCTGTTTTTTTTCATCTTGCTTTATGCTGAACTGTTGTCTAGTTTCACTCTACATAACTGATGCTTTTTATGAAGCAATGCGTATGTTTCTGGAAATGCTAGCTTTATCTTAATGAGGAGTGAAATTATTCCTTTTAACCGAGCTTACAAGTGGTTGCTATGATCCTAGTGAATATGATGTAAATAGTTCTGAATTTCAGTCTGTTTTTTTTCATCTTGCTTTATGCTGAACTGTTGTCTAGTTTCACTCTACATAACTGATGCTTTTTATGAAGCAATGCGTATGTTTCTGGAAATGCTAGCTTTATCTTAATGAGGAGTGAAATTATTCCTTTTAACCGAGCTTACAAGTGGTTGCTATGATCCTAGTGAATATGATGTAAATAGTAATTTATAAATGAACATTAAATGAGCATTATTTCTATAAAATAATATTTCATGAAATGAGAGCAATTTTTGTGTTCATCTAGGATCTGGGACTAATGAAGCAAGGTTTTTAATCTTCTTTCAGTGCTCTATCTATTGATATATTATTGTAAAATTATTATGACTTAAATGATTGACATCCTGCTAAGAAACATCTTTTTTGTGAAAGTTCATCATACAGGCATCATGAACAATTTTATAAAGGCACAGCCACATATTTAAAAAAAACACAGAGATAGTTTTCAAGTTTGTTAAAGATTACTAATTAATAGACATCTATTATTTTCTGAATCACAGAAAATCCTGTTTCTTTCCTTGCACTAGAGCTGAAGTCAGCAACAGTATTACCAGTGAGGGCTGCAACAGGTTTGTGCAGATTAAAGTCGGATGGTTGAAGTGATCACGAACACCAGCCAACCAACCCACAACAAATACTACCGCCACAAAGGCCTAGCAGCCAGACCATCAGTGAATCAGCTCCTGAACTGCTTCTAGTTTTGACTTTGTTTTTTCTTAATACCCTGGGCTGAAAACTGCAGTGATTCAGAAGTTGATCCATGAACAGCTTGGCCGTCCACTGTTAGAAATAGAAGGAGAAATGGGCATGGCGATAGACTCCCCCATCTAGTTCTAGTCCACAGACGCATGTCTGTCCAAGCCCAATTTTCCTGCAGCCTGGTTGGTATTGGCATGGTCTCCCATGACATTTAAGAGGAAATGTGAAAGGCTCTTAAATTGTTGGAAGAGGAAAAAGAGAGGTGGTAGAGGTGGGTCTCCAAGATGGTGAATATAGTTGTTTGTAAGGTAGAAAGAGTGAGGCCAAAATGGTATTTTGTAGTCTTAGCGTTTCTTGGCAGTCACCTCCTCCCTCTATTTCTATCTTTCTTGAATAAACTAGATTGGTATAATGATTTGATGGGGAGCAGTTAGGGATGGGGTTATCAATTGTTGATGAAGTCCCGTTCATGCTCTAGTAAAAGATTGCACCTGACTGGAAAATCATTAAAAAAGGCTCAGGTAGCTGATGAAGATTGTGGCTTTTTAATATATTGCAAACAGCCACAATCTCATGAAAATTCAAAATGTTTTCACTGATTTGTTTCTTGTTCTTTTCCTTCCTACTCAACATTAATCAGCTCCCACTTTACCGGACTATGAAGGAGTCGATGCATCTCTCAATGAAACCGCTACTACAATAACTGTACTTTTGAGACCGGCACAAGCCAAAGGTGCACCTATCAGGTAAAAAAAAAAAATAAAATAAAATAAAATAAAATTTTTTTTAAAAAATCAAGAAGATATTTTTCAGTTGATTATATGCTGTCTCGCAGCTCGTAAAGCTGTTCATTTCCAAGTGAAATTCATTTGACATTACTATTGTTTTTCTTAGCCAGACTGAGTTTACCAATAGATCTGTAATTAATAAGAAAAAATTCTTTGGTTTTTTTTTTTTTTAAAGATATTCATGAC
>NW_008795490.1:14041639-14072620 GCF_000699145.1 Aptenodytes forsteri
TTGATTTAGGGCCCCAGGGACCACCTCCTATCCATTATAATTTCATTTAATTTCTCATAGTCTCTCTGAAATACGAGGTTGAAAGGTGTTTGTCAGAAAGTGGATTTGAAAATAACACTTCCTCTCCAGTGCTTCAAATCAGCTATTCTGTAGCATATATGTATGACTGGAAAATTGGAAGCTCAGAGGAAATGGGAGAATAATAGTGATGAATACAAACTATTTGACCTTTTTCCTCTGAGTGCTTCTTACTAGAAATCATGTAGCAAGCTATTAAATTTTATTTGGCATGTCCCATAATCATATTAAAATGTATCATTTATGTTATTTTTAAGGGGTCTTTCCCTTTCTGCTCTCTATTGAGAGATAATTTAATTCTGTTTGCAAAGATTAATCCACATCCTGCTCTTTACTTCTACTTGTTAGTGCAAAAATTTTGTGATATTATTTGATTCCATTTGTGTTTTACTGATGTGGCTGCATCAGCGATATTCAAGAACAGGGTTGACTAATTGGGGGTTAATTAGCTACTGAGCATCAGAACCTTTTCATGCTCTTACCCTTGTGACATTTTAGAGAAATACAGGCTAATGCATTTCATTCTGTGTTGCATTAAGTCGGTTACCGCAGCTCAGCTGATGTTGAGTAATGTGCCTGAGCCCTCAAAGAAGAGGAAAATTAACTGTTTCTTAAGTCTGTTTCCATTCAGAGGAACGTATGCTTTACTTGGATGTTGTGGGGATGAGTCACGTACCTATAAGCATTTTTATATGCTTATCGTATAGTCACCCTTATGATTGATATGATCAAGTTATTTATATTCTGTCATAGAAGATAATCCAGATTCATCCCCTTTATAGGAGATATTCATGTGTTATATTCATAAATAAAATTGTAAGCCCATACGTCATTAGTTTCTGAAAGATTGCCCTGGAGCAAACCTAGGAATTTTTTGGGTGTGAAGAACGATAAAATATACAGGACTACATTCAGTACAAGACTTGGATTCCTAAAATAGGGTTTTTGTTGAATTGATGCAGTAGAAACCAGACTTGTGATCTGAAAATGCTCCCAAGTTATGCAGGTGCTTAAACTCACTATACGCCTTTGTAGGTGCTTTTAAAGCCTTCCCGGTGTCCTGCTGCTGGCCATATCCAAAGCTGTCCCTATTTGAGAAATGTGATATCTCTCTCTCATCTAATCCATGCCAAGTCCTTTCAGTCTTGTGCCTGGTCCCCCGAGGGGGCTGGTGCATAGGCTTGTCCAGAGCGTGCCTGCCAAACACCACTGGGATCTGCTGATGGTGGTGCTCATCCTCTCTACGCCAACTGGTCTGTGGCACATTTGTGCAGACAGCAGCGGGCTCCCGCCTTCGGTCCCGCCACTCACCCTGAGGGGGGTCAGTCTTGCATCCCGGGTTTCTCTCTTGGGGGTGTTCTTTCGCGAACTGGTAGCGTGATGGGATGCGGCTAGAGGATTACTCGTACCTGGCTCAGGGAGCTCTGGTTTCTCTGCACTGTACTGGCAGGCAAGTAACTCGCTGCAGAGTGAACCTGCAGCACACCACCTCACATTTGCCTCTCAATTTTCCTTACAGCGTCCTCAGTCCTATGGCATGAGCTTGTCACTGTGGCCTATGAAGGTGGCAAAAAGGATCTATGTACTAAACATTAATAGAAAGTTTGATAGGGATAGTTTGATAGAGTATTAACAACTGTTCTTTGAGTAGGTTCTCAAAAAAGCATACATCTTTCTTCCTGTCTCCCATCTTCCCTCTCCGCTTTAATTAATTTCTAAAACCTAAGAAAGTACATTAAATCTCTAACATCAGGGGGCCAAGGAAATAAGTCCTCCACCATAACTGGAGATCTGGGCTTTATTTTTAAAACAAAACGGATGTTTTATTCCTTACTCTGAATGAGGAGCATTCTCCAGGGGAATGCAGAAGACAGGGTCCTATTCCCTTTCCTGAAGTTATGCATATTGCAGACAGGTATTTTTCAGCAGCTTCTTAATAGGGGAGATAAATGTAGCACACTGAAATTCTGAATTGATTCAATGCATTTCGCTAAACTTTATGATGCATTTTAGTGAAGCTTCGCTCCATCCACGCTGCAGTTGTGTTTCCACTACAAGCTGGCTTGCTGCCATAATGAGTGTTACTAGGTAGGTGGGAAAAAATGCATTACGGTGCCTGCAGCTGTGATTGAGTAGAAGGGAATCGAATGCTGTTCTTAGGCCTGACACTGAAGAATACAGTTGGCTTTTTGAAAAGGTTTGTTTGCACCCAGTCCTTTAATCCCTGGAGCTGTAGATGGTCAAAATATTATTTTATGTAATAGCAGTAGGTCCATGTTGTTTTTTTTAAAAAAAAAAAAAAAATAGAAAAGGGAAAAAAAAAGCTTAGTCTGATACTCTTTGATTTTACAAACAGAATTATACTATGATCAGATTTTGTTGTACCTCAGCCTCTCCATCAACACAGCCCCCCAGGAAACAGATGTTCCTTAACTCAAGTGTAATCTATGTGCAGCTGTCAATCATTTCTTTCAGACACTAGTCATCACAGTTTAAACATGACTCTAATCATAACTTCCCTGTCAAGTGTTATTGTGTAATTTCTAGCATTCTTTATGGCCTCCTGAAGTTTTAAACAAAATTACAGACTAGAAATGCAAGGGGAGACAGGGCTGGATGGCTCAGGCTCACTGTGAAGCGTGTACTGTTTCACCATCAATCTCATGGATGAGATCCCAGTCAGTAGCATCAATGGTGCTTCAGTGATTCATTTGAAGATGTGATTTGTCACTGTAGTTTTTCTGAAGGATCCTAACTGAGCACCGGCAAAACAATCTTTTGTTTTCAAATCCTACTTCAGATGAGGGTTACGAAGCACTTATATCAGAATCAGCATAGACAACTGTTTAATGATGAAATTTATTTTATTTGATTGGTAATGTGTTTTTCTTATACCTCCATATGCAAAATCAGGTTGTTTTCATTTTACAAAAAGACTGATTAAGTGGACCATGGCAGGAAGCAGCTAAACTTAGTTGTCGGTCGGACTTTCAAGAGCTCAGGTTATAACTTGAGCTGTCAGTCAGTCTGGCACCTGTCAAAGGAGAGAATGCTGTGTCTCCACTAGGCGCGTGGAAGGAAATCTTTAGCTGATATTAAAGCCCAGTCAGAATAGGGCTGAAGTATGAACAACGTGTTCACCACTGCAGTACCTGTTTGAGAGCCTGAGTTTTTAGGGAGGGGTAAAAAGGAGGATCTGTTGGCAGGAGCCTGCTTAGGCTGTTTGTAATTGTCTTTGTCAATAGGGAGGTTCTGTGCAGGTTTTCTTTAGTAAAAGAAAAAGGTTTTTGACATCAAAAATAATGTCCTCCTGCAAAATCTCAGCAGAGGAGCTCTTCACCTGTTATATCTTCAACATTTTCTCCACTTACCTGGCTGTCTCAGGCAACTGTTTGGCCTTTATGATCCTGGCAACTTATGTAGAAGCTCCTGAAGTCTGTATTACTCTTCAGAATAGCTCAGAACTTATTATAGTCATCAGGGAGAAGGAATGTTGTCATCTAGGTTTCCACCCCGCCCTCTCTTTCTCTCTTTTATTCCTTGTTTGCTGTATGGGAAGACTGGAAAAAAAATAGCTATTGTAGGAATTCCCTCAGCTCCAGTCACAAGAAAGCTCTCTCAATAATTGAATTCCCACCGTTACACAAAAAATGTGTAGAAAACATAAGATAATTGAAGCTAGGATTAGTAATATGTAAAAATGCAAGGATAAGCAGAGTACATAGCCTTTAAACTTTCACTTGTAGCCTGATATCAGACCACATTTACAGCCAGTGAACACCCCACTTCTCAAGTTGCAAATTTAGATTTTGGCTTCTTTCTTCACATCTTACAGCAGGGTGTCCTTTCCGAACACTCTTATGTGTACATAGAGTAACAGTGCTGCTTTGGAGACACTGTAGTGTTAGTAAATAGGCTTAAACAGATGGTATCACAAAGGGCCGAGATGACTGCATTCCTCCGTGTCTTGTTAGCCTATAATGTAGCATGAAAAATACTGCCAGATCCCCTTTCCAAAGAGGATAGGCACATCTTTTATTTAAAAGATACTTTGTGAAAATTAAAAAATAAAAATTAAAAAAAAAAAAATTAAAAAGCCTCGTTAGAGACTTTAAAGACTTTCTGACATTTGCTATTCTTTCTTTAACTAAAAGTAATTGTATAAATGCAGACGGCTGCAATGTGTATATCTATTTCTTATTTTGCACATTTTGTAGCTTCAGATTTGTAGCTTCAGATATAGGGGCCCAAAAAGCATTATTTTTTGAAGCATATTTTATTTAAATGGGAGCGTACTTTATGTAAATTATTTGAAAATATTTCAGAACATTCACATTTTCTTGTGATCTCATGCTTAAAATTTTGCCATACCTTTTATTTAAGATTCAAAAATTACTGCATATTTTTAAAGAATGCTATTAAAAGGGACTTACCTAATATTTATCTCAGTATTTAACTCTCATGCCCTTCATCTTTTATTTTTTTGGTTTGTTTCTGTCCCCATAGAGACTTGCCCCTTAAAAAGAATATGCGCCTTAAAAAAAAGATACCTCATTTACCCTTTATTTTGTAAAATGGGAAATAAGGGGTTTAATTTGGAAACTGTGGTGGATCTCAGCTTCTGAGCTGCGTGACAAACCAGGCTGTTCCAGGGGACGGTTGCCTCTGTCGCTTGCAGACGTTGCGCTGTCCTTCCGCTCTCCCTGCTGGCTTTCTCCTCCTAAGTTGGCAGGGTGTCGCGGATGACAAGTTTCCTGCTCTCCTGGCACTTGAGAGAGCAGAATTTGTGTCGGTCCAGTCCTTTGGCAGCTCACGAGAGAAAGACTGCAGAACGGAGGGAGCAGAGAGGCGGTGTCTCTGCTCCCAGCACTCTCCAGTTGTAGCTGGCTGCCCAGTTCGGGAGCGGTGGTTTTAACCCTGCCTGGGTCCAGGGCCAGGCCAGGGAGGTCCCTTGGGACATTATAAACAAAAATTATTTTAAATATTTTGCATCCTGTCAAGTTTGTAAAGTATTGATGCTTCTAGGGTTTTTTTGCTAGTACATCAATTTTGAAGCGTAAAGAAAGGTTCTGGGTACGCAGGGGTCTTGTGGAAGTGATTTGTTGGTGCAGGCCGCATTAACTGGATGTGGTTAATACATAGAGGTTACCACAGAAGATGATTTATAACCAAGCTCAGTTCACAGGCTGCTTATGAAAAACAGAGATCCCTGGAACTAACTTACCATTTTTTTGTTTACGTCCTTCTAATTACCTAGAGTTTCAAAAATGAGGTGACTTTTTATATTCCTCTTGGTCACTTTGAAAGGGAAGAGGCTTTCCTCCTTAATTTTTTAGGTGCTAGGAAGAGGGGATGCTAACAACTTCTTTCAGCTCTAGAAAGACGTGAAACTAATTTCTTATTTTTTTCTTCTCTCCTTTCTTCCATTCCCCAGTATCATACTTCATCTCTGCCACTACAGTTACTGGGTTTTTTGGGCAGTAGTAGCAGAGAAAATTGACGTAATAATTTAATGCTGCCCCATAAGTTCTGAAATGAGGAGGACTGTCTTTGCCTTTGCCTTTCGGAGTCCCTGCAGCAATGCAGTGATGCTTCCAGAACTCTCTTCAATTTTACTTTTTCTGTTTAGAAATCTTTAAAACAAAACCAAGAGAGGCAATTCTGCCAGTTTAATTGAATAGCTTCAGGTCTTGTCTACATGCTTAGGCATATTTTCTTACTACTCTTTCATAAGGCCCTCAAATGTATCTGCATATAAATAAGAAATTGTGTGCATGTATACATGTGTGTGTATAGGTACGTATGCGTACATATATTTCTTAAAATGCAAAAAACTTTTTTTCTTTTCTTTTTTTCTTATAAACTGAAGAATTGCCTCCTGCCCTCAGTGTGTAAGTTCTGTACTTCTGCAGAGCAGAGGAAGCTGATAATGAGTTGGTAACATCCTGCAGTTAGGTAGTTCCCCTAAAGGAGAAAGAAGAATTATAATTACCTGTTCTATTTTGAGCAGGTGATTTTGAAAAGTGACCAAGCCATGGACCATTTCAAGAGAAGTATTGGGAGGTTGGGATGGCGTTTTAATAGGCCGAATGCCATCTGCTTGAGCAATTTGTAACGTTTTATCATTGACAATTGTAGAGGAATGAGGCAGTCTATTTTGGTAGAATGGACAGATTTCTGTCCATCTGTGCTTGTATTGCAGCATGTCGCTTGTACTTTAGATCTGCGTAGCTCTGAGCCAAGATAGAAGCCACAGCAAGGTCAAGAGGTGGAGAAGCCTGTCAGCACATTCTGTCTCTTAATGATATGACAACTGCAAATTGGTGCTTCAGGCACAGCCTGGAGGCAGTCGTTATGTTGGGCCTTGAAGCTCAGCTTTCTCTAATATTGTTTCAAAGGAAAATGCTAACTTCAGATGCTTCCGATTAGCCAAGAATTTAATCTATTGTAGTTTAAAGTCAGATTCATTCATATGTTTTTTCAAAAGAAAAAAGCCTTAAAAAAAAAAGAATAATCATTGTTAGGAGGTTATGTATAGATTTGTATTGTTGTTTTTCCTGAAAAAAATGGATGCTGCTTCTTTCCAATGGCTGAATTAGACAGCTTTGCTTTATTTCAAGCCTTTGTTTCTCCTCTGCATCCATGAATCTGCTGTCTTTTCCTATTTTCTTTTCTTTTTTTTTCGTTTTAAGTTTACACAAAGCAATCGGGTTAATATTTTCATGAGACTAGAGAGTTGACCCTAGCAGGTGACCTTAAAGGTATGCTGATTTTCCTCTGTTTCACTAGTGCCTACCAGATCGTTGTTGAGGAGCTGCACCCGCACCGAACGAAGCGAGAAACAGGTGCCATGGAGTGCTACCAAATCCCCGTCACCTATCAGACCGCTCTTAGCGGAGGCTCGCCGTATTACTTCGCTGCTGAGCTGCCCCCAGGAAACCTGCCGGAGCCAGCCCCCTTTACTGTGGGCGACAACAGGACTTACCAGGGTTTCTGGAACCCGCCGCTGGCTCCTCGGAAAGGCTACAACATCTATTTCCAGGCCATGAGTAGCGTTGAGAAGGTAAGTGCCAACCACACCTTTCTCCTGGATGGAGTCAAAGACATGCCCATGGTGACAATTAGGAGTGTCAAAGTTGGACGTAGTTAGGTGTTGGCAGTGGCACGGCTGTAATCCCTTCCGTGCCGTGACAGCATGGCAGCGTGCCATTCACGTTTCACACCACCCTTGCATCATAGTAACTGCTACTAGATGAGAGTTTAATACATCTTGTAGTAATCATCTCGGCGAAGTAATTTCAGTGCTGTGACTCTGCCTCCTCGGTAAATAACATCCACAGCCCTTTCCCCAATTCTCAGTACTTGCGCACTTCAGAAGATTAAATTACTATGGGATAAACAGAACATGGGCTGCTCAGCAGGCTAATAAAATGTTAGAAACTTTTTGAGACTCTCACACTGAACATCAAATAAAAAGTAAAAATTTGCTTGAGCAAAAGTAACCCCAGGTCCACGGTGTGTTTTTGAGAGCCTTTCTGGGAAGGTGTACTTGAGGCTTGCTCCACTGCTGTGCAATAGTAAGAGTAAGGCTGTTGCTCACCTTCGTTACCTCCTTGGTGTTTCATTTTTAACTCTGTCGCTGAGTACTGCTGCTGGCTCTATGCTCTATGCACATGGAAGGGGGAAGAGTGCCAGGGAGGGAGGTTCCAGGTGGGAAGAACAACTGTGGCTCTGCAAGCCCCATGCTGTTGCTCTTGAATGGTTTTTCCTCTCATAAATGAAAAATGGGGGAGGGGGAAATCATCGGTGAGGAGGGAAAAGATGGTAGGCACAGAAGCTTCAGATATTTAAAAATTTAAATTTTTGATTTATAGTTTAGAAATCTGAAGGAAATTGCAATAACATGTCCGTAAGAATCTCCATAGGAAGTGTCCAGGCAGGTCAGAGAGGAGCTAGAAAGAACAGCCAGATCGATAGCCGCTGAGACTCACCAGAGCCCATTGGAAAGGAGCAGAAGCCGTGTTTACCCTTCCTTACGTTTGGGTCTCTGCGGTGACTAAACAAATCCTAGCTAACAGGCAGCCTTGCCTTGGAGCCTTTTGAAGAAAATCTCACCTTCTACCAATAGTTATGAAAATTGCATACGCATCAAGTCAGAATGAGGAAAAAGCAGGAGCTGATGAAAGTGTACTGGAGCTGCTTGAGAACTGGAGGCTTTTTCTGAATGAAGAGACCGTCCCCTCTTCCTAGTTCTTATCTATAGACCTGTATGAAGCAAACAAAGCAAAATAAAAGGTAACTGCTAGTCACTCGTTCATATTTCCCTCACCTGCTACATATATTCCCTTTGCTTTTGTTGGCTTCCGGCTGACTGAGTTGTAAGGAAATTTGTTTCATTCCCCAAGAAATAAATGGGAGGGAAAAGTAAAACAAAAATATTAAATACAAATACAGATCTTTATTTTGGCTTTTACATTTTGACAGATAAGTAGAAGATGAGGGAAGAACACGTTATTTTTCACTTTAACGTGATTTCAGCTTGTGAGAGAGTTTAATCCTAAAATGTTTTTTTTTTCTGGTATGATTTAAAACTTTGGATCAGATTTCTGTTCCTAGAGGGATGTGGGGGGAGGTTTTGGGTGGACTGCACTGCATTCTGCCAGGACAGAGATCTAGTGGTTGTAAGATAACCTCTGAGCTGCAGAATATTTAAACAGGTGCTTTACTATAAAGCAGTGGGCTTACCAAAATAGTCAAAGGGAAGTAAAGTATGCTCTGAAATACACCATAGGGTTGGGATGAGAATTACTCTGTGATCCTCACAGACATTTTGATCAAAAGTGGACAAGTAAATGCAGTAACTGGGGAGAATGCTAATTAGGTAAGATTATATCGATAAACTTTGCAGGGCTTTCATTTAGATTGAGAAATTGTCTTTATGGAACACTTAAGGGAAGCCTCAACTCACAGCTTTTCTCGTTCTTTACAAGCTGTGTTTGCAAAACAGCATCAACATATTTTACCTGTTGCTTGGGAATCTTCAAGAAGAGAGAGATCCCAGGGGATGTATGCGGGGATGGAGTGCTGTGGGGTGCAGGACTAGAGGGAGCATATTTTAAAGAATGAAACTGCCATTATTATATTTTCTAATTACAGGTTAATATTGTTTAGAGTGATCTAATACAGCAGCAGCTGCATCCTCTCACACAACCTTATGCTATTTCAGTATGTTTGCCTTTAAAATGACTGCACGTTGTACAAAAAGGTCAGAAAACCCATTTATGACTGACCCTCGTCTGTTCAAGTTGTCCAAACTGTGCATAACCAAGTCATTTCTCTGTTCATTTGTTTCAATTGCTGACCAAACTTCTGAAGGGGCAAGGGGGGAAGTAAAAACATAAAAATTGTCTTTGCATGTGCAACTTCTTCGGAAGCACATGACTGTCAAATCACTGTCTTTCCTGGGCAGATTATATAGGTTGTAGATTAACTGTGTCGTATGTGAAGGGATACCTGGGCTGCTTCTATGCTAATTCCATACTCAGAAGCATGTGGGAGCACGTTGCTGACATGCTTCACGTAACTG
This sequence comes from Aptenodytes forsteri, assembly GCF_000699145.1. NCBI lineage: Eukaryota > Metazoa > Chordata > Aves > Sphenisciformes > Spheniscidae > Aptenodytes > Aptenodytes forsteri. The sequence continues at coordinate 14,051,304 of NW_008795490.1, forward strand.
TTCAAGACCATCAGGATGCAGCAAGACAAGTTAATTTGGACACAGTGCTGAACAAATGTACCCTTCTTTGCTGCATGGTGCTGTTGGAGGTCAACACTGGCTCAGGATTTCTGTGCCATGAAATAAGAGGAGCACCAGTCCTCCCCTTTTCTTCCACTGCACCCTCTCTCTGTGTTCTTATGGCATGATTTCCATTTGATTTGAATAATCTGAAATTTGGCTACATCTGGGCTGTCCTGCACCTTTTCTCCCCATTGTTATCCTGGATAGTACAGATCAATGTCTAGATTTCATCCAGCTTCTGTAAAGGCAAAATCACTCAGCCTCTTCTCTCCTGCTAAGTCCAGAGCCCTGAGCCACCTTGTTGGGTTGCCCCAGCTGATCAGCAGATCTCGGACGAATTTATGGAATGGGGAGGGCAAGAAAGAACAACCTGATCTGACTGTTTTCTTTACTTTTCCCTCCTCAACAGGAAACCAAAACTCAGTGTGTTCGAATAGCTACAAAAGGTAAGAGGTTCGTCCCTCCAAGAAAAGTAGCTTTTTTAAATGAAACGTGGAGTTTCTGTTAAATGTTTGAACCAAATCCAGTACTGTCCCTCTATTTTGAACCACTTGATTGTCTTGAAATGTAATGGGCTACTGCTTTTTATTCTTTGCTATTGGGCCAAGAGAGTACTGTTCTAGCAATAATCAGAATTTAGACAAGATAGGTACTCCTTTGTTTTCCCTGTCTGTGGTTTTCAAGATCTGCTCTTAGGCTGCAGGAGCATTGCAGGCAGCAGATAGATGAACTGGAGACTAGAAAGCACACTTGGTAAACTGTCCGTTATGCTAACAGTTATTTCCAAGCAGGGGTGGAAATAATTTAAATGAAAGACACGATAGTTAATTTTCCTAAGTAAGAGCTCAGTGTTAGCTAGACATAGGGGAGGGTTGATTGGAGGAAGGCTGTGTCTTTGATAGCAAGTGAGGCCCAGGGCTACGACTGGCTGCAGAGCTGTGAGAATAAATCATATTGACCCCACATACAGCAGGTTAATCACATGCTGCTCACTCAGAAATACTGTTTCATCTTCAAATGAGGACTTAGTTGTTCTGCTTATTGCTATCTCTTGCTTTGACTGTATTTATAGCCATTCATTTTGGTTGCTTTCATGTTGTGTCAACATGAGAGTTGTTTGATAGACTCCGGCAGCATAAACAAGAAGGGAGCTTACAAATGCTGAAAGAGTACTCTGCAGAGGCCCAGCACTACTTACATTATCTCTTTCTAATTGCATATTGATATTCAGCATAAAAACAACTTTCGATATGAGCAAGTGAGCATTTAAAGTACTGCGGTGACACATCAGCACCATTTTTTCAATCGCTTCTTTAAATTTAAAACTTGTTCCAATTAAAAGCTGATGACTCTAATGAGGTGGTAGCAACAAAGCGTTTTCTTGAGAAACCAGAAAATAAAACGTACTTTTCAAAATGCGTTAATGTTTTCATCAAGTGAGGTAAGCTAATAAAAACAGGAAATTAAAACCATGAGCTAAGTCTTCTGTGAAAAGTATATCAGCATTATCTTTCTTGTGTTTACCTGGCAAGATTAAATGTTTGAATTAAAATGTATTTGCATAAACAAATATTTATGTACCACAAGCATGTATTGCTAGGATTTGAGTCAAGGGAGAGTCTTGAAAGGCTTAGAAATACCCTAAAATACTGCAGAAATATGGAATGAGGAAGAGGAGAGCAGCGGTCTCTCTCATCATACATTTTCTGGATAGTAATAACAAAATGGGGAAGGAGTTCACCTGGCTTATGAGGAAATTATTTTTTACTTAACCATATTCAGTCCACTGATGTCAAAGCAGTGTTCGCGGGAGCAATAGTCCTGGTGGTTGCTTGTATGCCTTTCTCTGCCGTAAGTGTCACCTGCACCCCAATGGCTGTAGTCTGAAGGAAAGGGGAAATGAGTAGCATGTTTCTTACCATCGTGCTATAAATCTTGGCTTTGCCGCTCTGGCTAAAGACATGTTTTCGTGAAGTAACTGCATTGCCTGATATGTCAGTACTATACTCCTTGAATGTGGAACTAAAAACCAAAATGTTTTCTCTGACTTTATTTTAATTGATAGATGTGAAATGTGGAGGGAGGCAACATTAGGAGCAAATGCTTTCTCTTGCTCTGAAGGAATGCATTTAATAGGGAATCATCACTTCAAAGTCACGTACATTCATAGCTCTCAAACGAGTTACCCTGGTGTTCTAAATGGTTTTTAAAAAGCTGATACTGAAATTTTTTCCCATGTTTTCGTCATAAAAATAATACCACGACTTGTTGTCCTTGAAGAAAAGTATACTTAATATATTGGTTTATGTATATGTTCATATGGTTATGCTGATTTTTTCGTAGTGTGTAAGTTTGCTTTGAATCATTGACCTAGGAGTCATCTGGTTACGTTTGTAATATATTCATAGGGAAAAGGGGACTGTCTCACCTTACCTAATGCACCCCAGTAAAGCTAATGTACCCTTTTAAAATCCAGCAAATTGTCTAAACTATGTATTCAGTTATAAAAGCAGTGTGTAGTTCTGTGTCATCTCATGTGACTTGAAGCAGCCAACAGCTGGCCAAACTGAATTTTGCCTTGAACATGTTGAAAAGGCATTAAAAATCATGAAGAGCTGGGGTGAAAGCAGGGGGAGAGGAACGGCATTAAAGGTGCATGTAAAGCCAAGACAAAATTTCCCTGGTAGAGAAGTTCAGTATTACCAGCGAAGGTACTTTCTTATTTTTACCTCATTCAAGGGTCTGTTGTTATCTACTGTGTATATTCACGCCGATAAGATATAAAGATGGAAGAAAAAATATGGTAGTAATGACATGGTTTGGTGCTGGAGAAGTTCATATCCCTGAAATTATAATCTTGATAATTTAACTTTCTTTAAATGTGTTATTTCCCTGACTAATTTTTTTCTTTTTTTTGCTTGGGCAGTTCCCTATTAACATAATTTACACATATTTTAATGCTTAAGGGGTTTTGCATGTATCATTCCCATGGGTTGCCTTCTACCTTTGAGAATTGATGGAATAGTTTTTTTTATTGGTGTCAAACTAATGAAAGTCAGCAAATTTGAATTGAAGCGCTCAGACTTTTTCAGTCCATATATTCCAGGTGCAATGTTCTCGTGCACTTCTGATAACAAAATGCACTGAAGTGTGAACTCATCTAAAAGATGGTGCCAAGTAATGACTAAAGTATGTTACTGCTTTTGGTGTGTCTTGAAAAAATGTTTTTAGAGTAAGCTGAGAGGCTTACTAGTGTCTGTTGTATTAAAATACACTGAGTTAATTTTTCATGGAAGAAAATATTGCAACAGCACTAGATTAAAAAGTAGTCTCCTGAGCAGTTCCTGTGTACTTGCAGCTGAAGGATGAATGCCAGGGTGATTCTTTGATGGCCCTGATTTAGGGTAATAATAGGATTCCCCGTTTAGCTGGACACCTATTTCCATAAAGCTTTTAAGAATTTAATGACTTTGTGACTTTTGCCTTTCTGCAGATTGGCCTGAATTGGCCAAGAGAGTCCCAAGTTATTAGATATGGAGAGAGGGTATGAAAGTTGCACACGTACACAGTCTGTTCACATAGGCTTTGATTCATGAGGAAACCACGTTAAAAATAACTCCTTGTGACACAGGTGGTGGGTAGGACATACCTAAAGCATGTTCTCCATTACAAGTATAGCCCAGAAAATGTATGAACTGAACCATTTTAATACCTTGGATACTTTTAGCCAATATTGCCTTCCTCTGTCAACCTGAATTCCTTTCCCATTCAGATGCTCTTAGTAACCAGTGATCAGCATCAATTTGTTAAAAAAAACCAACCAAACAAACAAAAAAACCAGTTAATTGTTCTCTGGCTCATTATTCTTTGAATCTAGGTAGTAGCATTACCCAGTCACTAATGATCTGGTTTCCCACACGTATAGTAACTGAAGAAGGACAAAAAAAAATCTTGTTTTCTGAAGTGCAGAGAAGGGTACAGAGACTTAGGTAATAGGTGAGGTATTCATTAGGTACTGAAAGATGGAGTTATGCTAGGAAATGTGTGTTATTTGACAAAAAAAGTGTCACATATAATCTCCTATAGAAAGTTCTCAAACTTACTAAAACTAATTTGGTGAGGCAGAGTTCAACCAGTCCATTACATGCTCATATCACAATGAATATGTGATAACTGAACCTGCCTAACCGAAGTATTGCTAGAGGAGTGAATAAAAGATGTGTGATTCCCATAGCATGCACTTCAGAGTAACACATGATGTTGATGACTGATCAGTCACATCTTGGAGTTGAATTTGTGTAAAAATTTGAATGAGTTTCCACTAGCACACAACGTTGGCATTTTATTTCACAATCTAAAATGTTATCGGCTGCTAAGGGAATGAAACTAGATTAACATGGTCAGAGAAGAGTGATGCTTCAAATTATTTAGCATGTAAATAGACGTTTAAGAGGACAGAAGGGACAGGAGAGCTGTTACTAAGCAGAGAGTATATGAAGTTGATATTTCTGACAGTTTTTAGGCTGCCAAGTTTGAGGTTAACACTGATTTACGTGTATTCTTTTGTTTTGTTTGGGAACTAGAGAAAAATATTGAAAATTTAATTAGAAGAAATCTACTGTGGCAGTAAATAAAGAAGTGGTGGGCCTGGCAGCTTTATCCCAAAGTAGTTAGAAGGAATAAATGGATTCCGAGGTTTCTCACTCCGCATTTAAAACATGAACTTCATCACCTCCAAAATTATTTTCCCTTGTGGCTTTCATTTGTATTATTAGTTCAGGCAGTGTAGAACTTCTCTATCTCTATGCACGCTTGGTTCATACAGATGGATGAAAATGCCATTTGAGATGATGCGCATCTGGAAGTAATTGTGAAATAGCAGAAAATGACTTTTTAATCTGATTTGAGGAATAAAAAGGTCTGGGTGGTAACATTTCAACTGCAAGTGTGCATTTAGTCCACCATCATTATTGCTCTGAATTCATTCCCACAGCAGTTGGGGTTTGATCTAAAGGCCTTTGATGTCAATGGGAGTCCTTCCACTGACATTAATGTGCTTTGGATTAGGTCTTTAGAAGTCATAAATCTGTCTAGACCATAATTATTTCCTTGAAATTGTTCCTGATGATGTTTCTGCTCTTAGGGAAATTTGCGAAAGTCAAATCACCTCCTGTAGCAGGATGCTCAGATATGTCTGTTACTGATTAATGCACAAATGAGGGAAGATGTCAGATGCTAAATGTATATGAAACAAAGCTTCTCTCACTGCTGTTTTTATGTTTGGATCAATGCTCCTACAATGACCTGTAGCTGTACCATCATAATAGGCACTGGAGACCTAAGTGGCAGTATGAATTTAGAGAAAAATGCAGATGTTGCCTAAGTCACATCTTTCTTTTCACTCATTCATGGGAAAAAGCTATTAATATGTTTAAACTTCAGTGGTCTTTTGCATAATGTCTTTTATCTCACAAAGAGGAGATTTTAACTGACTTGCTGAGCTTTGCAAAGATGGAAACAGAATATTAGCATGGCATATTTTCCTCTTTTGTATGTGAAATTGCAGTAGCTGACCGAGCAACCACATCTGCCAGTTCTGATAAGTGATACCTTTGGTTGTAAATAAAAAATTGAATGATCCTTTGATGGAATATTTGATGATGGTTATAAAAAAAGCAGTTAACTGAGGGACGCCTCCAGATTTCCAAACACAAAACCTATAATGTGAGTATTTTCATATATGTGCAGAGAGTAACTGTCCTGGTTTCGGCTGGGATAGAGTTAATTTTCTTCCTAGTAGCTGGTACAGTGCTGGGTTTTGGATTTAGGGTGAGAATAATGTTGATAACACACCGATGTTTTAGCTGTTGCTAAGCAGTGCTTACACTAGTCCAAGGACTTTTCAGCTTCCCATGCTCTACCGACTGAGAAGGCTGGAGGTGCACAAGGAGCTGGGAGGGGGCACAGCCAGGACAGCTGACCCAAACTGGCCAAAGGGACATTCCATACCATGTGACGTCATGCTCAGTACATAAACTGGGGGAAAGCTGGCCGGGGGGGGGGCGCTGCTCGGGGACTGGCTGGGCATCGGTCAGCGGGTGGTGAGCAACTGCATCATGCATCACTTGCTTTGTATATTCTATTATTATTATTATTTTATTCTATTTCAATTATTAAACTGTTTTTATCTCAACCCATGAGTTTTCTCACTTTTACTCTTCTGATTCTCTCCCCCATCCCACCGGGGGGTGGGGAGAGTAAGCGAGCGGCTGTGTGGTACTCAGTTGCCGACTGAGGTTAAACCACGACAGTAATGAAATCATGGAATACAATTACCAAAATTTGATTTGAGTAAAAAGGAATTTAATGTAACAACAGCATCGATTAGGTGAAGCTACCTGATTAATGTGTATGGGACAATTTTCAGAGAATGTGTTTCCCGTTCTTTGTTATAAGGCACTGAAGAGAAGTACCCTTTTCTGCTTGTTGCTTGACATCTCTAAGAAATAAGGCTTCCTTCTGAGGGTAACAGCAAAAAACTCTGAATTATCTAATGTTTTTTATGCTTATGATATTGCCTGAGGTGAACCATTTATTTTAACTGTATTTGAGAATAATTATGATCAGAAGTATTTTCCAGTTCCTGGCCCCTTTCCTAAGTCTTCAGGAATATGGGTTTATTACTCTGTTTTGAAAGAGTAGTTGACTGCTTTTGGTCAGAAAAGTTTCATGGATGAGTAGATCTAGTAAATACAATTATTAAATCTAATTGCTTTGCTAAAGAACTTCTCTTTTAAATACATTGCATAGTGGATAAGTGTAGTACATGCAAACATTTCTTTATTAAATTTGGTTTGATTTTGAAAGTTAGCTTTTTTAAAATCAGTAAGTTCGTAAGAGGAAACACTAGTGATAGATTTCAGTGTATTAAAAAAAGTCAACCATTAGAATGAAGAAATTTTGAGTCCAAAGATATAGTAAATACTAGCTTTCCTTGATTTTGAAATATTTCAGTATTTCTTCTGGCCTAGATACTTAATGAATTACTTTGTACAGATGCTATAAGCATATTGAAATCTTGGGAACCTTAAAGGTTTCCTAAAGAATAAGAATTTTAAAAGTAAGAATTCAGGTAGAGGATTCTAGTTTATATTTAAATATTAGAGAATGAATGTTGATACATTGCCTGCCCTAGTTGAAGGATCAGCATCTTAGCATATATGCTCTTTTCGTAGGCGCCTGGTTTCTTAGTTCTCTTCAGCCATTATAAATATTATGTTGTGAATCAGATTGTGGACACTGACTGTTTTGCATCCATTGTTAAAAAATATGGAGACATAAAGGTAGAAATGTACTGTTTTTACAAAACCCATCAGACTTCTAGCTGCAGTAGAAAATCCTTGATTCCCCTGATAAGATATGCAGTTAAAATGACCATTTAAAGTAGCCATTTGCTAATACTGCAGTGTTTTTTTTATTTTAGCTCCCCTTTTTTTCTCTTCTTTCATCATTTCTTACTTTTTCTTATGTCTTTACCTTCTTTGTGTCATATTTAAGGTCATTTTTGGACATAAGTCATTTTATAAGTGTTTAGAGAAGGTGAACTCTGTCATCACCTGATAGGACTGGACTCTTTAGCCCCATTTCACCTGGACAGCGTGTCCCCACTTTCATTTTATATTGTCATTAACTATACCATTGGATAGAATGGCCCCTTGCAGTGCCTGAGGTTGAGTGTGTGAGGTGGAACAGGCAGAGATTGCTGCCTCTAACAGTCCATCACAGGCATCTCACGTGCACGTTTGGCCCAGGAGCGACAGGAGTTTGGCTTATCTGCGCGGCAGCAGAGCTTTAGAGCAGCCCCATTGAGGGACAGCGCTGTTTCACCTTTTCAAAGAAAGGAGGAGAAAGAGGTCTCTAGGAATTATTAGTTGTGTTTACATCCAGTAAGTAGACTTCAGCCAGAGTGAAGCTTTCTCCACATGAGTGGGCATGTCAACACTGACAGTCCAGAGCAGGTTTTGCCACACACATCATTGACGTGTAAGATGAATTCTGCACCCAATAAAGCAAACAATTGGTGATGCTAGAAATATCCCTACATACAGGTATCTTAACACCATTGTTAGTGCCAGTACAGAAACTACAGTTTACACTGGATGAGGTCAAAATCAGTCGTGTTTGAAACTGGTTCCAGGAAACGGTGCGTTAGTTTGGAAGTTTTTAATATACACATTTACTGGATTTGGAAGTTTCTAGGAAAGTCCTAGATTGTTTTGGAAGTGGTAACGAAAACTTGAACGGCACTCCAGCAGTGATAGTATGCTCTGAGCCCTAGCTGGTCCTCACTGTCCCATAACTCTGACATGCTGTCGTTACAGAAGACATCATGGATGCATTCAGTGTTGAAACAATAGCAGCTTCCTTACTGTGCTACAGCTTAGCACTGGTGAAGTAAAAATCATGTATGTGGCAGATTGATGATATGATCATTAATAATGAGGAGTGGATTTCGGTAGATCACACATAAGCCAACACAGATAGAAAATCAAATTCTTAGAAAGTATGTACGGCTGGTGGCCACAGATCTGGTGGAAAAAGTGCCTGTCAGCAGCTCATAGCTATCCCTGTTACAAATGACTGATCTCACCGAGATTAGCCAAAATTAACAATCTTAACATAGTCAGTCAAAATAATTTTAAATGTTTCCTAGGTTAGAACAGTTGCACGAGCAGTTCTGAAAGCAGGGTAGAAATGACAGTACGTGCTGGAGAGAAGTAGTGGTCGAAGGCAAGGGAAAGTAGTCTTCACCATCTTCAGGTGAAGCCAAAAGGTCTTGAGATCACGTTTAAAACCGCTAGGAGAAATGGAACCTCAAGGTCAAAACTGCTTCAGTCCAGCTACAAAAAACAAACATAAAATGTTACATTGGTATGCAACATCTTGGCGCAGAGGTGATAATCTTTGCAATTAATCCATCCTTGTATTAACAGCTGCCTAACACAGAGATATTTTCAATAGAAGGCAAAATATTTTTGAACAATAAAGCTGCTTACTGTGCACCTGGACAGGAAGTGCAAGCAGGACTTTGTCTCAGAAAAGAATGATGCCCAAAGAACGCAGAACAACTTCAGCAACATCTAAATCAGAAATGTGCTTATGATTTTTATGAAAACGGTTTATGGCCTTAAAATCAGCATCACTGTGTTTCTCTGTATCTAATCAAACACTTTTAACTAAATGAAAAGAAGTTCCACCTCGTTGTCATGAACATTACAAGGGCTTATTAAACTATTTGCTTGTCATCTCTGACAGAGTGCTAAGTGAAGTTCTACAGCTAGTCATCTAGAAACAAGAGGCAGTATTGCCAAGCGTAGTAGCACTTCCTAAACACTGTCAAATGTGTTGCAGAGCAAGTCAGTATGGTTGATTGGCACTGCTGCCAAATTACTCGAATACAGAGATTGATGCTTTGTCAGCTGTGTAAGGAGACGATGGCTCTGAAGTTCAGGAGCGCAAACTGCTTTCTGCTCTAATGGGAAGTTGTATGCTAACCACACTACTTCTGGAAAGATCCTGACCAGAAGGGTACGCAGATGGACCTCACAGGAGGGGCGATCTTTCTAGAAACCATGTGGTTATCGCACATCTGTCTGTCAGAGCAGGAGGCAGTTACAGGCACTGTTAAAGCGATTTTTGTCGCTAGGTAAATTCAAAGCGTAGGGAACAGAATTATGACCCTGCGTGTGGTTTTCAATGCTGTTGACTTTGGATGTGTGTGGAGGCTTTTGTGCAAATTCAGCAGCCTGGAAAGGGCTGTGAATATTCTCTGTGCTTCACAGTGATGTGGTGATAAAGGTTCTTGATCAGGATGGACTTCCAGAACTCTTTACTGTCAAAGAGGTCACGAAACAGATTGCATCCTTTGCCACTTCTGATTAACATTTGCTTTGTTGAGTCAACAGGAAAGGTAACCACATTCAATACCATACAGATGCCAGAATATTTAACCTGCACATTAAATCAGAGGTCCCATATCTGCTGACTTGTGTTACTTGCTCTTTGCTGATGACTGAGTATTGGTTATTCACACGTATGTAAGCAGACTACATATTATTGACTGTTTCAGCCCCTCTGCCAAGTGGTTTGGCCAGGCCATTAGCATAGAGGAAAAAGAGGTCCTGCTCTAACGTTGCTGTGGTGGAAAATACCCTGAGGCAGTAGTCTGCGCTGACAATACACTAGTGAAATTTGAGAGAACAGCAATGCTACTTCAGCAGCATACTTCTTTTAAAACTCCACAGTTAATAGCAAATTCATGCAGGGAATAGCAAAAGTATTTAGTATTTAGTAGTATATATAGTATTTAGGACGTTAAAGCAGCATGTCTGAAATAAGAGACATCTGGCTTCCCACAGAAGGAAACATCTATTGTGCATTAGTTGTTGCCACTCTTTGTGTGGCTACAAAACTTGGACAGTTTATGGTCTCCACATCGAGCATCCAAACCATTTCCAATGCACTGCTTTCATGCCCTTGCTGCCATAAAGCTGCAGGATGTTACCTTGAATGCTGCACTTCTAAATTGCTGTCACGTTGTCAGCACTGCAGCAAGATTACAGGACGTCCAGTTATGCCAGACCTAGTTCTCATGTTGGACAACAGATTGCCCAAAGCCGGTTTCTATGTGCAGTTGAAATGCAGAGAAAAGCTCAGAGGTTGCATAATGAGGTGGTTAATGGCAAGTTTAAGGCCAATCCTCAGTTATGTGTCATCAGTTTCACAGTGTGGGAAATTACGTCTGAAGATTTTCTGCTCTGGTAAAGAATAGGTACTTAACACCATCATAACATGCAAATAAAATCAGAATGGCACTGTATGGTGTAAGTGAATATGGTAGCAAAACAAATTATATCTGTACACTTCACAGTATCATGAAAATGGGCCTCTTTCTGGGAAAATAAAACCAAGTCCTTATGTACTGATGGCAAACAGGCATCATAATAAATCTCTTTTCATCCCTGGTGCTACTGTATTTCTGACTTTGCTATTTCAAAGGGCTACTTATGGAAGATGTCAATCATATTTTTTGTAAGCACTGGCACAGGTTGCCCAGAGAGGTGGTGGATGCCCCATCCCTGGAAACATTCCAGGTCAGGTTGGACGGGGCTCTGAGCAACCTGATCTAGTTGAAGATGTCCCTGCCCACGGCAGGGGGGTTGGACTAGATGACCTTTAGAGATCCCTTCCAACCCAAACTATTCTATGATACTAACATACATTTTAAAACATTTTCTGATCATACATCTTATTATGGAGACCGTTAGATAATGACAGGCAAACCAAATTGTTGACTATTTGCTGGAACTGTTGAAGGAGTTTTTGCTATTATATCCATGTTTTTAATAATAGTGGAGGGATGACTTTTTTCCCATATGAGAGAGGGAGAGGGTAGGATTCCACAATTACTGTAATTGGCATTCAAATTGCCTCAACATATGGAAGGCAGTTGATTTGCACAAGTACAGGCGTTTTTTAATGTGAACCTTAATTTTTATGTACGTTAACACCATCCAGATTATCTGAATTGTCTGCTTGTTTTGTTGATCCATTACAATAGAAAAAATAGTCAAGCAAATCTCAAATTAATCCTTGATCTGTTTCTAATTTCTCAGATTTTGCTGAATTGAGATTATCATTCCTGTTTTGAAATGACGGTGCTGCATTCCCTAGAGTTTTGTAACAAATTTTATAAGGACTGAAAATTCAACATGCTGTCATTATTTTCTGCAGATGTAAACAGATTTTCTCATAGTTCTTTAGTGTTTCCCACTTCTAGTAGTTCATAAAGATTTAATCCTGAAGGACTGTTGTGGTTTAACCTCAGTTGGCAACTGAGCACCACACAGCTGCTTGCTCACTCACCCCCGCCAGGGTGGGATGGGGGAGAGAATCAGAAGAGTAAAAGTGAGAAAACTCATGGGTTGAGATAAAAACAGTTTAATAATTGAAATAAAATAAAATAATAATAATAATAATAATAGGAAGAAGAAGAAGAGTATACAAAGCAAGTGATGCACAGTGCAATTGCTCACCACCCACTGACCGATGCCCAGCCAGTCCCTTATATACTGAACGTGATGTCACATGGTATGGAATGTCCCTTTGGCCAGTTTGGGTCAGATGTCCTGGCTGTGCCCCCTCCCAGCTTCTTGTGCACCTCCAGCCTTCTCAGTGGGTAGAGCATGGGAAGCTGAAAAGCCCTTGACTAGTGTAAGCACTGCTTAGCAACAGCTAAAACATTGGTGTGTTACCAACATCATTCTCATACTAAATCCATACAGGGCTTAGTATCTGATATTATTCCAAAATTTAGAAAGGTTGTCAGCTAATTCCCATTCTGCTTGAAATCACTGAGCCATAATGTTTATACAGGGATTTACATCCATGTGTTCATCTTCCATAGCACTTAGTTTTGTACACCTAATGGAAGGGATTACCGTTCCTTGCCCTGGTGTAAAGGTTTTTAAGATACTGGACTGTGAAACCTGGGCACCGGGTGCTTCATCTGCTCAGTGAAACATCTAGAAGGAGCCTCTGTCCTCTATATCTCAAATGTGATCAAAGATGACGATTGCTGTATGAAATAATACATTTCATTTTCTACTAACACATTTACAGAAAATTCTGTTATCAGATAGGAGGGTTGATTTTTCAGATTGCTCTGTCTATTGGGGAATATATGTCACAAGTCCCCATGAATAGCCGTCAGATATTAACCATTAGGGTTAGATTGGATTTTTGATCAATAACTTGAACTATGGAGTGTGCCATTGCTGTTACCAACCACTTACATGTTTCAGCCTAGATCATGCCACACACTAGGATGGGAAAGGATGGTGGCTATTTGCAGCAGTCACTACCTATTTGTAAATCTACCAAGTTCTTATTTTGCTTTTGAACAGAATTTAGAAACCCTCATTCTACATAAGTAGCTGGCAGTTTAGGGACTGAGAGATGACAAACTGAATCTCATTATATGCTTGTCCAAATATGAAAGCTGGTAGTCTGGTTGCCTTTGTATAAAAAGGTATTGCTTACTTGGCATAAGCCGTGAAGCGTGATGTTACTTAGCCAAATCAAATAGCTTTAGTAATACAGATTGAATTCAAACTGAACTGAAGAGTTTTCGCAGACTCAGAAAGTGAAATCAATTTGTGCATGTAGAGAATCGAGCAACAGAAATCGTAACTTCCTGTATGTCCTTTTTTGAGTAATATTGGTGAAATTTAGACAGTGAAATTTTATACCCATGGAACAGGACCCGCTGAAAGTATTTTTCCAAATCGTTTTGGGAAGTACAAATCTTTTCTACTTTATTTTTGAGTAACCCATTCAAGGAACTGTTTTGGATGAATGCAAACAATTACTTAGGTAAAACAATTTGGTTTGCTGGAGGAGGAGGTCTGTGGTGCTTGGATAGATCATAATGTAACCTGATAGATCGTAGGCACACAGCACTGCAGTGTTTGGCGGACAGTGGGTTGACTTGCAGAAGCTCAGCTGCAGGAAGGCCTGTTCAGTTGTTCATGGCAGGCCTCCTGAGTCCTCTTTTGTTTGTGATTAGAAAAGCTCAGCAAAGCCCTTGTTCTTCAGAGACAGAGTAGCTGCATTGTGTTTTGAGTATAGTCTGAGGATGTGGGACTTCTAGATTTAATGGTTGGCTGCTGACCTAGCTGTTGGATCTGAACCTGGTAGGCTTCTGTATGAACTAACGCCTGTAGCTTGGAGGAAAAGAGGAACAGCCACCTGGGTACAGTTGCTGCCTGAGCCTACAGCAAGTGTGTACTGCCTCGTCTGCCACCAGCCAGCCCGTAGAGGTGATAAGCTGTTTGGGCAGATACGTAGCATGTTGTGCATAGCTGGGCCCACACAATAAACCTGTCGGGGACCTGACCGCGGCATGTAGCCTCTGTCACTGCTGAGGTGGGGTTATGCTGCCAGACCAATAGAGCCCTGATTGCTATAATTACTCATTCTGAGATTTGGGAAAATCGGAATGTGTTCATATGCTGAACTTGCTGAACACTTGACTAGTTTTTTTCAAAACTATAAAACCAAGTGACAGCTGCTTTTTATCAAGTGATAAAATTTCTTAAAATATTACTCCTTCCATGTTTGAGCTGCTTGCTCAACCTCTCTTCAAAGCAGAACACATCAGGTGTACGGGATACTCCATTCAGCTGTGTATGGAGGTTCCTTGAGCCCTACCCAATACAAAGTGTTTCATCAAGCCAAATTTTGTCATTGCCATCGCTGGCCACGACATAATAAGAAATAAGATTTGCAACAAATTGTCTTAACATTTGTTAGCCTAAAGGGGAAATATAATTATGAAGGATAAGCTGACTGTGTCTTTTATCTTTTTCTCTCCCTTCTGAAGATGTAGCTATTCCCTGTTTGAACATGGTTAAGGTAGTTAGAACCAATTTATTCTGTGGTAGAAACATTTGAGACAGAAACATAAATGAAACATCCCTAAACCAGAAGCTAAGTACAGATTTAAGATACATTTCTTTTGCCAGTTTTGAAACTGGCTACTGTGTTTTAAATTCATTTTTGATGCGAACAGATACTCTCAGCCATTTTCCTATCCTGCTGGTGTTTGTGTAACATTAATTTTGAGAACTATGTGGTCTTTGTCTCCTGATTGAGTGTCTAACTAGATGTTTTACAGCAAAGTAAGAAAAGTTATCATCATAATGAACACTAAAAAAAACTTACTTCATCTGTAAGCATGATGGCTAGCTTGTGATATTTACAGTCCCACAATGTATTTTTAACTTGGTTAAACAAGTTTGAGGACTTGTTTCTGGTTTGGGGTAGGGCATATGAAATATGAATGTGTGCTTTCATGTTTGTGCTGAGGCCTTTCCACTCTCTTCCATTTTATTATTATTACTGTCCAGTTTAATATGAGGTATTTCAACTTTTCTGGTGGGAGCTCTATATTAAAGAGAAAAGGTCTTGTTTCCATTGTGACATACAGCATTGCCTTTCCTAGCCATGCCTGTGCTCTCTGCACAGTGTATCAGAGCTGCTTTTCTGCAGACAGAATAGCTCGTTTCTTTAACAGCCCACTCATATAGAAATTAATATTGTAACTTCATTTTCAGCAAACAAGCAATGGCAAATCAACAAGTGTCAGGAGGCAAAAGAGAATATATGTTCTTGTACCTGAACGATTTGCAGCATTTCTTGAGTTACGTTATGGATTCAAAGCTGGATGCTGGATCTTGCCCTGTTTCTCTGTGTAGCTGTAGATTTCTCCCTTGGAACTGGACGTCTCATTAGGATCAGAGTGTGAGATTTTGGTTGGAGGATTGCTCTCCACTGGTTTTTAACTGTGGAGCAAAGGGAAAAAATACAGATACTTCACCTGTATAGAGTGAGCATAGTTATTGCGGCTATGTATATGTTGAACAGTAACTTGCAAAATAACAATAACCAACTGTTTTTTCTATGCTCTGAGGACTTTCTTTCATTTTAAAGTCTGGCTTTTATTCCACGTACTGAATTTCTCCACTCACATCTAACAATGTGATTATTAGTAAATTCCCATGAGTAGTTTTGAAGAAAGATGCTGTCTTAGGGATATTTTAAGTTTTTCAAGACAAAAAGGACTTGGTATCAGAATTATTATTGATTTCCAGTCACTGTAAAGTACACACACATCACAATAAAGGTTAAGTGAGTAGAAGAATGTAAAAGAGCAGCAACTTTAAGTAAAAAGAAATTCCAGATTAAAAAGAAATCAGACTAAAGTAAATGCAGTGAACTACTTCCTTTATGAGTAAGTCTGGAATTTTTTCTTCATACAGCTGCCGTAAACAGGATGTTTTCTCTTCTTGTTCTTAATGCAGAGATGAACACATCAATATTTAATTTGACCACAAGTAGTATATGTATTGCATTTAACCCCAAATAATATATTTCAGACTTTGTCTGTTTTTATAATGATGATACGAATTTATAAATCCTTAATGCCCTTAATACTGCCCATATGTTGTGCTGAAATCCTTAGGAATCTGTAAAAATAAAAATCAAGAAGATAGTTACGGGCTCTGAAAGCTGAAAACAGACCTAAGCCAGTCTAACAGCTAAAGATTTGTCAGCTGGATCCTAATGCTCCTAAACCTTTGGCATAACAAATGTTGCCTTTGAGAACTTATCCCACTATATCTGGGCATCTTAAATCACTCTACAGAAATAATATAAAATAAAATGCTCCACTTCTAAATAGAAGGCATGATCCTGGCATCTGTGCTTCTGCCCCAAGTGCTGTCCTTCTGTGCCACAATCAGCATGAGCTTTTCTTAGATTTATGCTTGTGGGCATATGGACAACTGGAAGTCATTTGGAGATGTCAGTTGTCCTCATTTTTTTTCTTTTATCCTTATCCACTGTCAGCTGCTAAGGCTGGTACTAGTTTTACTCTGAAGCAGTGTGCAGTCAGATTGCTTCATGTACATTTTTTAATTTCAGAAGCAGAGAGCAAGAGAAGCCATTAATAAGGACTAGCATGTGTGCATATACAGGTATTTTCCACCAACAGAAGGTGGTGTTGATTCCTCACCCTGTGTAAAAGCTCTGTCTCAGGTTTTTGCATACACTTGCCCAGTACCTTCTAAAGACTAGTCAGATGGAAGCAATCGGATGCTCTCATCAATTTATAGACTTTCCATGCTCGTTTGAAACACAAGACTTTTAAAAGCTACAGATCATTACTAGTTTGGAGGCTACCCTGCCCATGGGACTAAGAATTTCTGCTAGTCATCCTGTCTTTTGTTGGCAGCCTTTTGTTAGGCAACAATTGCTTTCTTCCTTTCACACCAACTATTCATGTTGCTGGGTTTTATTTTCCCATCCACTCATAGTAAACTGATGCACCAGGACAGCATTATAATGAATTTCTATTTGGTTAGGCAAAAGTTGGATTGTCATGAGTAATCGAATTACTCCTCTGGAGACAGGATTTCTAAGTAAAGTGATGAGGTGAAGCGATTACAGCTGTAACCCTTACAAGCATAAAAAGATGTGTTATGCTAATCCTTTGTGAATGGGTTGAATTGAAAGCGAGGTGAATAAAAAAGAATGCTCTTGGAAAAAGAAGGGGGTATGAAAGGACTACTGTGTCATTTATTCCCTTTTCATTCATCCTCTGTTGCTATAGAGAAAAAAAAAAGTAGTGGTAAACTGGAGTGCTTTACCTTTCAAGTCTGTCATTCAAGTCATTTAATCTTAAGCTGCCTGAAATTTTGTGTAAAAAAATCAAGGAGGGGGGAAAAAAAAAAGGTGGAAGGATAAATACAGCAAAAAGAGATGTGTGAAGAAGTGCCAGTAAGTGTAGGTTGCTTTTTTTAGGTTACTAAACCTGGTATGACATTATCTTACCTAGGTGTAAAAACAGCAGAGCGAGGAGGGGAAAAAAAAACACTGAGGAAAGTATGAGTTACGCCAAACATTACCTTTATCTGCAAACATTTATAGCCCGAGTGTGAGATCCTTGTTACCCCCAGGCTTGTTTCTTTTCTGTTTCAGCTTTTTCAGCTGCTAAATAGGAGTGCTCTGTCTCAAGTTAATACCTGAGAAGACTTTTAAAGGTTCAACTAGAAGGAGAGGTGGCTTGTGAATTACAGTGTAGTAATTAACTGACTAGAGCAGCATAAATAGGTTTTGTTAGATGGAGAAGAAGAAATAACTTTTTGTTTTTAGACGACCAACCTGAATATAAACAGCCAGTGGTGTAACTTGGTTTTTGGTTTGTTTTGTTTTCTAAGATTTCAAACAAGTTTCATTATTGCTTTTTTTTCCCCTCTCTGTGTACTTTTCAGGGGGAGAGGGGTGGGGTGGTTGACCCTGGCCAGCAACTAAGCACCCACCCAGCTGCTCACTCACTCTGCTCACCAGCAGAATGGGGAAGAGAATCAGAAGAGTAAAAGGAAGAAAACTTGTGGGCTGAGATAAAGATTAATAAGTGAAAGAGAGATTTATGTGTTTTTTAAAAAGTGATGCAAAGCAGTCACTCACCACCTCCCACAGACAGCCCAATGCTCAGCCAGTCTCTGAGCTATGGTTACTTTGGAAATTCGAAAATCACAGCTTTTATTGCTGAGCATGGTCTCATATGGTATGGAATATCCCTTTCGTCAGTTGGGGTCAGCTGTCCTGGCTGTGCCCCCTCCCAGCCTCTTGCCCACCCCCAGCCTACTCGCTGGGAGGCAGCGTGAAAAACAGAGAAAGCCTTGATGCTGTGCAAGCACTGCTCAGCAATAACTGAAACATCCCTGTGTTACCAACGCTGTTTTGGTTACAAATCCAAAACACAGCACCATACAGACTGTGATGAGGAAAGTTAACTCCATCCCAGCCAGACCCAGTACATTCTCTAAGAATGCTTACATTTTATGGTCATGTTTTTCAGCATACTATCTTTCCAAGGAGAAGACTGGGGAAAGTTTGCGCAAAATTCCTTCCACTATGTCTGCCTAAAGGGATGATTCAAATTTGGTATTCTGAAAGTTTCATATTAATGAAATCCTCCATTAGCTCTAAATTTGGAAAAAAATACCAGTGGGCACAGGGGGACGAGCTGTTTATTTTTCCCTGTCAGGTATCAGAAACTAACTGGAGTTTAAGAACAGAGCCTTTGAAGGAAAAGGAGAAAGAATATAATTTCCAGAGCTACTACTTTACACTTGCATTTCCCCCAAATTCCTTGAGTAAAACCTCCCTGGAAAGCCTCTGTTTACTACTCTCTTACTGTTTTGCCCACATCCCTCTTGAAATTTTTAAGATATTAGCCAAGGTGAAGAAACTTGTTTTAACCTTAGAAGTGATTTTCAAACCATTCCTGTTTATTTCATCGTGGCTGGAACAGACCCTTGTGCACAAGGAGTCCTGTCTGAAAAGGAAGGGATAACCCAGCTCTGAAACTAACTCGCCCTAATCTCAGCTGTAATCTTCCCTCGTCCAACGTTAAAGACAGGGATGAAATCCAAGCTGAAATCTTTTACTACTGGAGTATTTGGTGGCCCAAACATGTGAGAAAGGTCTTTGCAAAACACCTGAGCGGGAGTCTCTTATACTTGTTACCCACCTGCAGTAGTGCAGGCATGGTGACAGTGCTATGGGAGAAGGATATTTGGTTTTAATGAGGGAGTACCTGCCAGTATAAAAAGCTAATTCTTCTAGGGCTACAGGATGAGGAATGTTTGGCTCTTTCAGAAAAAACTGTTTTAAATTGGCTGTTGCTGTCACTGGGCTTTCAATCAGCAATTGTAATTAAAGTTTCTTAAATATTAATGGTAATTTTCACCCTTGCCAAAAGTCAAGATCAGTGTAAGATGGTTCAATGCAATGAAACATGTTTTGAATTCAGGTTCACTAAGTAAACATTGTTAAGTCAATGAGTGAGAATGAAATTTAGTTAGTGTATTGCTATGCAGTAAAACATGTCATGTATTTTACTGTTTCTTGAAAAGGCTTTACAAACGCCCAATAAACAGAAAATTGACATTATATAAGAAATATTTTTTGGTTAGTGGGCATAAATACATTTTGCTGTAAATGAATGAAAATAAGATTTTTTTGTGTATGATTCTGCTGGGAGCTTAGAGCCAATACATCTAAGAAATTGTTGAAAAATTTTGCAGTAGGTATTGCTTTTATGTAAACTGAAAGTCCTTAAATTGTCATCTTTATTCACTACATTTGATGAAGCAGAAGACGAAGAGGCTTAAAATAAGGCTTTTCTTTTAGTAGTTTGTATTAAGAGTGGTTGAACCACTCCTCTGTTTGTCCATACTGGCATAGCCCCGCTGATTTAAACTGAAGGTCCGCTCTCAGATGCGTATGGAGTTGTTTGATTTTCCAGGTCTCAAGAGAGTGGCTGAATGTAGAAAATAATTGAAGCAAACGGGAACATTTTGAGCTTAAAAAGTGTGGTTTTTTAAAAAAAGCCTCTGTGTTTACAATACAAATACAAAAAAAGTTTAAAAGAGTAAATGGACTCTGAAATTTGGTCCTTGCTTTGCTTATATTTAGGCTTAATCTCATTTTGATGCGTTCATTTGGTCAGTAAACGTTACAAGAGAAAGGAGCATATTTGCTACAACTAAAGTTGAAGACTTAGTATCAGTGACCTGAGGTAATACATATCACAGGGGGTTTGATCTGTAATTCACTCCATGCAGATCTGACAGTGCATTTCAGACATGATTTGTAATGATATTTATGTTCTTGTTCTGCCCGTCTCACAAAAAGGCACATGATTTATGCAGTTAAGTGGTAGGTTTGTGCTGTGGCAGCACGTGTAGTAGCATCTGGAGTTCCCATTGCTAACCAGCACAGGGGATGGCCTTTCTAGAGTGCGCAGTAAGGTAATGTTTGCAACAGGTCTGGGATTGTGCCTTCTGAAAGAAGGAAGAAAGAAGCCACTGCTTTTGCTCAGAGATCCACGTTTGAGTTTGCTTCTCTTTTCATTGGCACGAATGGCTCAGATTCATGTAGCAAGGGAATACAATTCAAGTCCAATTTAAATTGACATTTACAACCAAAAATCATTTATTTCATCAAAAATCATTTCTTTTTATCACTAAAGAATTTTAAACATTTTCTATATCAACCATTACCCTTTCTTCTTTTTTGTTTTTTATGCTTGCTTTCTTTTGCTGTTTTCCTTTTTGCTGTTTTTTTCTTTTAGTCCAATTCTTTTTTCATCGTGTTTTCCTTGTTCTGCATATCTGTTTTCCAGACTCTTTTTCTTTTAATTTCTGATTTCCCTTGCCGTGTCTCTGTATTTTCATTCTCCTGTCAGACCTAGGGCAGCTCCGTTAACCACAAACTGTCTTTCTGCCACTAAACCTGGAATCGCCCCTCTTCTGTCCCCGCAGTCTTTCTTACGGCAGGGTTTCTCCAGCCCTGGGGTCCCCTGGGGAGAGGTCCACAAGCAAACGAGGAGAGCATTTCAGGGAGGAAAGCCATAGAATCATAGAATCATTAAGGTTGGAAAAGACCTCTAAGATCATCGAGTCCAACCATCGACCCAACACCACCATGCCCACTAAACCATGTCCCTAAGTGCCGCATCTACATGTCTTTTAAATACTTCCAGGGATGGGGACTCAACCACTTCCCTGGGCAGCCTGTTCCAATGTTTCACCACTCTTTCAGTCAAGAAATTTTTCCTCACG
>NW_008795490.1:14073346-14133534 GCF_000699145.1 Aptenodytes forsteri
GAACACCGCTTGTGACCGGCCGCCAACTGGATTGAACTCCATTCACCACAACTCTCTGGGCCCGGCCGTCCAGCCAGTTTTTGACCCAGTGCAGAGTACACCTGTCTAAGCCGTGAGCCGCCAGCTTCTCTAGGAGAATGCTGTGGGAGATGGTGTCAAAGGCCTTGCTGAAGTCCAGGTAGACCACATCCACAGCCTTTCCCTCATCCACTAGGCGGGTCACCTGGTCATAGAAGGAGATCAGGTTGGTCAAGCAGGACCTGCCTTTCATGAACCCGTGCTGGCTGGGCCTGATCCCCTGGTTGTCCTGCTCATGCCTTGTGAGCGCCCTCAAGATGAACCACTCCATAATCTTCCCCGGCACCGAGGTCAGGCTGACAGGCCTGTAGTTCCCCGGATCCTCCTTCCGGCCCTTCCTGTAGATGGGCGTCACATTGGCAAGCCATCACATGCTATAGGCAGTAAGTTCTTTTACCCAGTATGTAGCCATATTAATAGCAGCTTGAAAGAGTGCTTTCTATCCCCTTTCCCAGTTAATGAA
Organism: Aptenodytes forsteri; assembly: GCF_000699145.1. Lineage (NCBI taxonomy): Eukaryota > Metazoa > Chordata > Aves > Sphenisciformes > Spheniscidae > Aptenodytes > Aptenodytes forsteri. Next base: position 14,073,888 of record NW_008795490.1, read on the forward strand.
ACTTCAGCTGAGGAAGATGCTTTCTGGTAAGCAAAGACTAACTCATTTAATGTCTCTTCTCTGCTGGCTTTCTGCACTTCTTTGCATTGAGAGGCAGGACCTGAAGAGCAGTCTTCATCTTTATAGGCAATCAGTGGCCACTGAGAATCTTTTAGCAAACCAGAGCATGAGGTTTTTTCTTAAATATTCAGGGCCAGATGTTTAAAGCTACAGTCAGCTTTAAAAAGTGCCCAGGAGCCAGCTCTGATTGAATCTTAGAGGATTGTTTTTGAAATTGCGACAGCCTTAGGAAAAAAGCCTCAAACATGAATCTAAGTGAAATACTGAAACTGGAAGAAACACAAAGTTAAAACTGCATTCCCTGCATTTCAGAGAATACTGCTTCACACATTTATTTATTTATGAAAACAAGTCAATAATGACTACTTAGAGCAATGAGATGAACAGAGTGTCAGTTGGTGTCTTCATGTACAAAGTAGGAATCTTGGAATAATTCAGGTTGGAAGGGACCTCTGGAGGTCGTCTGGTCAAACCCTTGCTCAGAGCAGGTTCAGCTTAATTGGATCTAAACTGGAAGTTAAATGAGGTTACGCAGGGCCTTGTCAAGCTGAGTTTTTAATGTCTCCAAGGATGGAGATTCCTCTTTGGGCACTTGCCCCAGTGTTTTACCACCCTCATTGTGATATTTTTTTTTTTCCATGCTATCTACTTTGGGCTTTCCCTCGTTGCAAGTCATGTCTGTTGCCCCTAGTCCTTTTGCTCTGCATCTCTCAGAGCAGAGTCTGGCTGTCTCTTCTCTACATCCATCCACCCATGAGGCAGCTGAAGACGGCAACAAGATCAATTCTCTCCTTCCTTATTTTCTGCAAAGCTGCTTTCTAACCCCAGGCTGTACGGTGGTGTGGTGTTACCATCCCAAGCGCAGGGCTTTGCACTTGGCTTTGTAGGTGAAAGAAGGTGGAATTATTTTCCACAGAGAATATCATGTGTAGCCAAATGGAAATGTATCAGCCCTGGTGCAAGTTTGGGAGCACAGAATCGAACATTTATTTTTACCAGTTACGCTGAGTAAAACCTACCTGGGTCTATGAAACTGAAAGATTATTAGGTCCCTTCTCCTTTCTCAGTGGCGTAATGGTAGGTGTATTTACCCCTAAATGATCAGTGAGATAACAAAGACAGTTGACCTTTAGTACTATAGATTTTCTAAGATTTGTATTTATTGCATGATGAAAACACACTAGTCTTATATGTGATTTCAGATCAAATTACATTTTTATTTCTTGCTTTTCCTTTTCAGCATTTTGTCCTGCTGAAAAAAACCGTTAGATAAACATCTACCTTCTACAGTGTTCTAGTGATCAAAAAATGCTTTTATAGTTTTCTTACAAAGTTTAATGTAGTACCAAGCTGTTTAATGTTTGGTTCAGAAATACATTATTATTCTCCGCTTTCCATTTCTTGAATGCTTGAGGTATGCAAACAGTTTTGTATTTAATTTGACTTTGGGGATATTCTGTAAGTAGCAGACATGATCGTACAGGATTGTACTATGTTTTCATGTAATACTTACTAGTCTTGTTATTACACCAGAGTCAGGCAAGAGGTGGTCTTATCTGGAGATATTGTCATTGCATTGATTGGCTAATATGTTTCCCCAGGTGTACATTTCTTTTCAAACACGGGTACATTAAATATGACAGTAGATCTGATTTATGAGAGGTGCTCAAGCCATCTGAAAGTCGTCTCCTGTGTTGGTGCTGTCTGAATGTGTCAGGGTGACTTCTTCTACCCAAGTTTGAAAATTCTGGCCAGCTGTCTCTAAGGAAGCTGATAGATAACATTGCCTGTTTCTTAAGGAATAGGAAGTTGAAGTGAGTCATTAATTGAAGTCATATCAAGTCAGTCACAGAGTAAAGCCATTTTTTGCTTCCTTGAAGAGAAGAAAGGCCATTTTCACTGTAGATGGTCAGGAATACCCACTTGTAAATGGGAGCTCACACTATGGAGTGGCCTGGGTGTTTCAAATCACAAGTCACGTTTTGCCAAAGGGACGATTTAAATGAGGTACATAGAGGTGTTCTCTGAAAACTAGAGCATATTGTTTTCATGTCAGTCCTTGTTAAATTCAATTTTTTGCTCCTATTTTAAAACACAAATTTGGTTTTGCTCATTGTTAGGCAAAGCTTGGTGCCTCAGTGTAGATATTTTTGCCACCTCATCTGCAAGAGTTCTTGGCACGCCTTCAGTTTAAGGTGATTTTCTCCTCCAAATCAGTCACATTTTAATCAGATCACAACTGACTGAAAACCCTAAAACCAGATTTAAAGCATAAATACCAGTACAGTAATCTTCTTTGCCAGCAACCCATGACATAAATCATAATACAATATTTGCATGTTATAGTTGGCTTCATTTATTTTGACTTCTGTGTGGATTTGAAGCTTTTGTTAGATATATTTTTACTTTGATACAGTTGTATTTTCCTGGAGAATCTAGCTGGGAAAGCAACAGCCCGAGGCATATTCAATACAGAGCAGCTAATTTCATCCTCTGGATAAAAACAACTAAATGCTCCACTACCCGCAAAACACGCAGCCGAGGGGGCCACAAATCCACTTTCAAACCGATACCTTTTAGTTCTGCATACTGCACAACCCAGTACTGCTTTTCATACAGCCTAGCTGCCTTCTGTCAGAGTAAGCTTTGTGCAATTAAAAACTGATTCATCTTTACTTTTTTATGAACGAGTGTAATACCAGGTATGAAAAGTTCATCTAACTTTAATCGTGGAGGCTCTTTATTACATCTGGTTCCCCCATTGCAGTTTTGTGTGAGTATTTACTTGAATAATGGAAATAATAAAAAGTCTCTTATTTCTTTCAGAAGAGAAAAATTGATTAGAGTTTAAGGTTTGAAGGCATCAAGACTTCTGTATGAAAAGAAAAAATATGAAGAAGTAAAGCCAAAGGTTCAGAAAGTGGCAATACACGTTAACAGTCATCTTTCTTGCAGGCGTGTTTTGTCCTGTAGTCTGCAGGACTGCCACCTCTTCCTCCTGCTTGAAAGTTACTTTGAAATATTAGTAAAATAGGGATACTTGAAAAGAGACACAGTGACACAGTATGAAAGGCTTTTAATGTCATTACATGTCCTAGTCAATGGCAATCAACCCAGAGCGGTGAACATCAATGTAGTTTTTTTCATACAGTTGTCACTGCATTAGCTGCATGTTGTTGCAGTGCCGTTACCGCTGCGTTTCTAGATGTCGAAACCAGTAAACAAGCCTATAAACAGGCTTGTGACTCCTTACCCAGGGTTTAAGGCTTAGGTAACATGTTTGTTTTGCAAATGGTTGGTGTAGTGGAAGATGTCAAAGCTTTCAGTCAGCTAAAGGCTGTTGCCCTCGTGTCGCAGCTGGTAGACTGGCATGGATAAACACCACCGCTTTGATGTTTCAGTGCAAAATGAGGTGGCCTAGCTTAAAGTGCTGACATAAGACCTTTCAGATGTATTTGGATAAGCAGATTTGGGAGCAACTGCATAATTAGGGTAATGGCTGAGACAGTACTTGCAGCCCACTGCAATGTGCAGCTGGGTGATACCCAGTTGGTTTGGAAGAGGATATTTGCCTTTCCCTCATGCTCCCAGACCTCCAGCTGCTTGGACACCTGTTAGTGCTGAGGAGTTCAGGAGAACCTCAAGAGTTTTGACCCGTGTAACTTTCTGAGAGTGGATGCTCTTCAGATGGGAAGACTTTGAAGAGAAGGAAAGTTCTCTGCCATGGGTGTTGCACACCAGTGCATCCTGTGTTGTTTCCCAGCTAGCCCAGTGGACTCCTATAGACACTGAATCATGTCAGGAAAGTATTGTGTAACTGAAGAAGTTGCAAAAAATTTCTCTAGGTGGAAGAATAGAAATCATGTGAAAGAAAGCATCTTTGATTCTTTCGGGGTACTTATATTTAGTCTTTCACTTTATTAGAAAAAGCACCAAATTTTACAAGAAACAGAATACTGAAGGCTGGCAGTCATGACAGTAAGAATCTGGGATACTAATAACCGATGGGTGCTACTGAAGACTAGTTTTAGCACTGTATAAACTTTAATCTCTGTGGGTTTGGAAAAACTGGGTCCTAACTCCAAAGGAAGAATTAACTATTTGTTTCCTTGGAGGGAGTTCTCTGTATTTTCTCACCTTTTGCCATTCTGAATGGCAAATAATAACCAATGGGTGCTATTAAAGACTAGTTTTAGCACTGAATAAACTTGAATCTGTGTGGGTTTGGGGTTTTTTTGCAAGGATGAAGGAAACACTATTTCTGTTCCTCCTCATTGCCTTTGTCTTTTGATTCCAACCTCAATGTTATTACTGCTGCATTTGATGTAAGATAATTCTTCATGTTGGGAATTCAATTGTTCTGTTTTGAGCTAGTGTGAATATAGTTTGGGTTGAGAGTTTGCACTTTTGTGGTGGAGGAGAGTTAAGCTGTCCTTGCTTCCTTCAGTGTAATTGCACAGGTCTGCAATAACTCTGCAACTCCTACACTACCAGTAAATTCTCACTTACAATTTTATAGTTGCTTAAATTAGCAGAAGTTATTCACAGAATGTTATTTTCAATAAATATAGCAAAATGGAACTTCAGACATTTGAGAGTAATATTTTTCCCCATAAACCATGTTGTTTGCATATATAAATGATAATGATCATTATAACGTACCTTCTCTACTAAACTTCTTAAATGTTACCTGGTGGAAAGGCACATAAAGATGAGGTATTTTGTATATTTGTTACCAAACATTGCTTTTATAGTAATTTTCTTTTCAGTTTAATTCTGAGATAACAAGCCATATAGGAGTCATTATCAAAACCAGATGATTTCTTAATGCAGTGTTTCGCATAGTTGAAATTTTATAACTAACATCAAGTGACAATTTATTTCTAAAAACACATGTTTTTGAAAGCAGACTGTTTGTTCAGACTAAAACTTGAAAATTTTTTAATTTGTAATGTGGCCAAACACTAGCACTTTTTTTTTCCCCAAAAAAAGTTAATAAATGACCTCATTACCAAAAGGTGGGCTACCTTTATATGTTCTCAGGAAAAAGTGCTACTACAGGTCTAACAACAGATCCATTGTACACAGGAAGTAATCACAGTGACCTTAAGAAATGGTAACAGTCCATCCAACAAGTTGTTGCTGAATGGTTGTGATCAGGTGGATCAGAGTGTTAGGGGACCATTCTCGACCAATACCCCTCTCCAGAAAATCAGGGAAAAATAGTAGTTTAAATTTCATTGTGTCAGTCTGATACTTTACAGCATGCATTTTATGTATTGCTACAACGTTTTTTTACGTATCATTTTCAAGGGCTGTCAGTACTCATGCAATGAAAAAATGTGTATGAGTCTTCAGACCTCTACTTCTATATGGGCTACTTAAAGAACTGCATCAAGTGGCTCAAGAAAGTCTCATTCTAAAAACTGATCTTTTCCAAGACACAGAAAATTAACCAGATTTCAAAATAAAAGAAAATTGCATTAGGTATTTCTCTTACTTTCTCCAACGTTTCAAACGTGCAGCTGTTATGGGATGAGACCTGGTATTTTGAAACAAGCACTTAGTATTGTCCGCAATTTGTATATTAGGAGATCCTGTAGCTTTCTAAAACCTGAGTTCTGGCACAGACTAGGATTTTTTCACGGTAAGGCTCTAGCCTTTGCGTGGTTGGTGACAATTTTGAAATGATGACCTGAGAGAGAACTTCAAAGATCAAAAAAACACAGTGCCAAAACCCCGAATTATGGTATTCTGATTGCTTTTAAAGATTTGTTCTCATTTGGTTTGAAGGTAAGGCAGGCCAGAAGGGGAGGGGAGAAAAAAGGTTGTCTCATGGATTTTCAGGTGTCCAACAGACTAATGAATAAACTCTAATTTATCCATGGGATATATTTCCATTATGTAAACCCAACAACGTGATTTGTTCTGTATGTTTTGGAGTTGATGGTTCCAGAGGCAAGCACAGCTCTGCCTGGACTTTGTGGTGTGCTGCAACCAGGAGGAGTCTCCCCTCTCTCGGGCAGTGCTGCTGCAACACAGGAAAGGGCTTGTCCTTTGTCCAACTCTGTCCTTGGAGTTTGCGCTTTGCTTTGAGAGGTGCCATTTCAAAACCCTCAGCCCACATCTTTATCTTGTGTCTTGTCCTGGTTAAAACAACTGAACTAGAAGCTGAGAGTGTAACTTCTTACACCCCTGTGTAAAATACCTTGTCACAGTTGCCATCTGCATTCACCCAGAGCTTTTTGTGTCCTGGCGACACAGTTGCATCACTGAGCCAGCTCACTTAAAGCTACCTTGGTTATCTCTACCTAAACAGCCGTCTCTTGCATGAGGATAATAACTTGCAAATCAAAAGCTGTACAACCTGTAGATTATAAGATGCACTGAAAATCATCTTCCCCTATAACCGAATCCTATCCTTGCAGTATTTTGAAAGATAGTAAAGTGCCTACAAAGTACATGCACAAGTAGTACTTCTTAGTGGCAGATGTAGTAGAAATGCATTGAAGGCGCTAATCTGCTCTTTCAATGTGACCTGTGGACAGCAGGGCAGAGTGTTGCTGGAACATTGTCTCCTCAGCATTGTTCCTGCTTTGGCTCTGTTTGTCTGCACGTGTCCAAGGTTTCACAGTTAGTGAGGCAAACGGATTCAGCACTTTCTTCACTTGATACTTCTGAATCTTTTAAGGTCAACTCTTTCATAATTGGTTATAAATTCATGGACATTACTGTTTTCAGAGTAGTCATGAATTTAAATTGCTTCTCAGTGGAACATTGCAAGAGTAAGTCCTCATTAATTTTAGTTTCAGTCCCTAGTAGCAGCAGACACTTGGTTCACCTGATTCTGTTTTCCTTGTAGTTTCCTACCAAAGTAGTACCAGTCAATGGACTGATCTCAAAGTCCTGGAGCGTAGTAAAGATGGGATTGATTTTTTTTTTTTATATATTATATATGACTTACCAAAACAATATATATCTACACTTGTGAGGGCTTAACAATACCAGTCGGGAACCGGTCTTTTGTATATATATACAAACGTATATAATATACTGGAATTTCCAGGTAGCATTCTCATTATTGTATGGCAAGATATGCTGTGCTAGTTTGTTTAATTAATTAAAATGCATATAAATATTTATAAGCTGCATGTTCGTCATTTAAAAAGCATCCAGTAACATAAGCTCAGGATATTTTTCTGCATTATCTGGAAGCAGGATGTGTAAGCAGGTGGTCACCTGTTTACCTGGCACCGTATTTGTATGCAGAGCCACCTGTGGGACTTTCTGTGCTTACCTTCTACAGCTTCTTATACAATCCCAGATCTGACTAGAGGTTAGCCTGAAGCTGTATTTACTTCATTTTTGCACGTAAGCCATCCTTTGAGAGAGGGATCAAAAAGCACTTTCAGAAGGAGCCGTAGGCACCCATGAAACAGTGTCTCTATCCGTTTCTGCAGCAGTGACCTTTTATGTAGAGAACAGTGGTATCTAATTTTTTTCGTATGAGGGCTTAATTTATAATATCACAAAGCTTTGGGGCCTTGAGGACCCCCTCTGTTAGGCATAGCTGGTAGCTTCTGTAATGCCTCCCCCTTTCCCCTGGTAAGGGACACATGTAAGGACAAAGATGGGCGCAGTGTGTTGCAACACAAGGTGAGGCAGCAGATTTTATCTAAGCATCACCTCACCACCCTCCTCTTTCAGGATGGGTGCGGAGAAGAGGCTGGTGGTGCCAGGCATCCCCCTTTTCACCAGCGGAGCCTGTTAAGCTCTTTTCCTTGGGGCAGCCGTGGACCCTGGTTACCATGGTGACAAGGATGAACCTGACACTTCCAAGCACAGCTCGGGGAATCACGTTTTCGGTTCATAATCAAATACAATTTTTCTTTTTAATAATGCTACCCTACAAAGCTGTAATTTAGAGTCCTGGAAGCAACAGCTTAGATGTACCCAAACCCTAGTGAATTTCTGGCATGCCTTCATCTCCCAGAAGCTGTACTCCAAAAGAGAAGCACTTTGGAAGATGTAGAGAAGGGAGAATTGTGGGGATTCCTTTCCTGGTAAATGTATCTCCAGCTTTCAACCTGAAAAAGAAGAATCTTAAAGAGAGGCCAATGGTGTACCAAACTGACTCACATGAAGAAATCTGTAAGACCTCATGAATCGTGTGCATAGTTTGCTGGAACAAGTTGCATATCCCGTCTCCCCCATCCCTGCAAAAGCACATTCAAGTGTTTTCATCAAATAGGATCATCTGAGACTTTTTTTTTAAAGTAATTATGCTAAAAGGGGTTACGGATCTTCTCTCTCTGAACTTGAATTTATTAATTAACTTTCAGACTTCTAAAAATGTCCTTAATTGCACAATGATTATCATTCTAGCAAAGCAGTAACAAAACAAAACTGATGGAGACAGAACGGTCTTTCTGGGCAGATGATTAAAACACAGGGCAGACCAATCTGAAACAAAATATTCATCAGAGAATCTTGCTTAGTTTCTCAAAGAGCCCTTTTCTCAGGTGGTAGACTGACATATCACCAGAGCTGGCTGGAACTCCAGTTTCATTTGATGTTATCCTGATGTTACCTTGTTGAACTCATTCAGACGTCATTCCTGGTTTTAATTAAAAGTTTTTGAATGCCACATAACAAAGGTGCAGAACAGATTATCTCGAGCAGAGCTATTTTGAATATCAAGCTATGCAGCACTAACACCAGTTTGTGAGAATTCAAAGATCTGCCACAAACAGAAATTAACATTCAAAGAAAATGCAGTATAATAAAATAGCAGCTTTAATCATGCATAAAACAGAGTTTCTTCCCTCACTCACACAAAGGAAACGCAGCATAAAATGCTGTGAATGTTAAGAGTCTCAAATGCTATGATGAGAAGGTTAACGTATAAAATCTTGTTCAAAACCTGTGATTTAAAAGCTGTCTTTTAGAAGGCTGGCTGTTCTCTGAGTGGTACCATACAAGCAGCCCTGCAAAATCCTACCAGAATTTTCTTTTTGAATAATTTTGTTTGGATGAGCGAGTAGAATATCATTATCTTGATTCCAGCACCATCTCCTTAGGAAGGTATAGGTGAATAGATTTTGTGCTGAGTCTCATAAATTCTCTGACAGTTTTGCAAGGCTGTGTGTAAATTCTGAGCTACAGAATGAAGGAGAAGACAGGAAAGCAATACGTGCCGTGACTGGATTCCTTATGCCACGGTATACTTTTAAGAATTAAGTATGAATATTATGCATACAGTCAATTTTAGAAGTGGGTGTTGGATTTTTAGGTATTTGGTTAAAAACAAGATAAAAAAATTAGAGGAATTAAGTACATCGGGAAATTGTGAGAATGAGATGGACTCTACCTCACTAACTGTTTAGAATTTTACCATGCCTGAGAGTGTTAGCAATCCTAGCCTAATTCGGTGCTATTCACAGTTGAACTTCATGCTATTGATCACGGAAGTCTACTGATTGAATATTGTCCTTAAGTATCTATGAAAACAAAGAAAACTACTTCTTATGCGGTGACTATAATTGGCAATGTGCAGAGCCAGAATCACTGGATCGAGTTATTTTATGAATTTTGTGAATGGGACTGTGGAACGTGATTGCTGTTACTGTTCATTAGTTCAGAAGAAAAGCGAGTAGGTAAGTTGCTAAATCCAGTGTTCTCCTCCCAGTCTAGCTCATAAATCTTCTGTGTGGGCAGCTGTTCTTACAGGGGGGAAAAATGTAGTTAACTCTCTGTTTCAGATCAGAAGCACTTACTGCAAATTTTATGCAAGATGACTTTGCACCGGTTGAAAACTGTAGGATTATCTCTTCTTAGACTTATAGGGTCAAATTGTGAAAAACATAGTAATATGCAAGGATATTGTCAAAATTAACACTTAATTGAAGGTTTATTAGAGTAAGGCTGGCCAAAGGAATTAATAGCCAATAGAGAGTCCATTTTCATATGATCATCATTCTGTTACCCTGCAAGGTTCTTTTTCAAATTGATAAATTACCTTTTAATACAGTCTGCAGTTCAAGATATAAGAAAGGATTGCAGGACTAGATTACCAAAACGGAATGTTAGGAATTAGTAAAGCAGTTGTTTTTATAATGTAAATAATTATAGACCATTTTTACCTTGTTTAGAAATATACAGTAGTTAACTCCAATTATCAGAATAATTCAATTTTTAACTACTGTATCTTTCCAGTTTAGAGAGAAGGATGTTGTGGGGGACCATGTCAAAGGCTTACAGAAGTCCAGATAGACGACATCTGTAGCTCTTCCCTTGTCCGCTGATGTAGTCACTCCATCATAGAAGGCCACTAGGTTGGTTAGGCAAGATTTGCCCTTGGTGAAGCCTTAGTTAGTTGAGTTGCTTTGTTTGGCAAAACCAGCAAATTCTCAGAGTAAGCAGCATTTCTTTTGCTGCTGTAGTCCTTGTGCAGTCAGCAACCAGGAGACACTGACTTACACGCATAAGTTTAACACATAGGCACAAGGTTTCTATGTTTTTGTCCTTTGGTTGTGTATGTGGAAGCTCACACATGCTTATTACAGTACACTTTGAACTATCAAAATTAAAACACAAGTAATATGAAATACTTTCAAATTCATAAGTTTCATTAAAAGATTCTGTGCTACATTCAGTGGCTCCCTCAAAATAATATACTTTATTGCATACAATGCACATACACATAAATAATATATTACAGTGTGATTTATATCTATAATTGCTTTCCTATAGTCCCCAAATGTAACATTTAGTCTAGAGAATGCATATATTATCTGTTGCTGGAAACATACATAAAATAATACTGGCTTCATTTAAGTCAAAAGCAATTTTTCTGTTGATACTAGGGAGAAGGGTAGCGTTTTGCCCATAGATTTTAGCATTTTGGATACAGGAGGCTCAACCACTGGTTATACGCTTACTTAGTCTATGACTATTCAATATAATTTTTCTCCACTAATTTAGGACTCTGTGGTACATTTCTAGTGGGCACCAGCTTTACCTCATAAGCAGCATTAAAGTTCATGAAATGAGTTACTGTCTCTAACTTCAAACCCCTTAGTGTAAGGAAACTAGAATAAATGGACAAGCAGTTGATATCTTCCTGGCTTTCCACTGTCCTTCTAAAAACTTGGACAGAGAGCTGCATTTTGAACAGTTACTGATGATCCAAACTCAATCATTTCTTACAGAATATATAATAAAACACCAGTGCCTAAGTTAGGTGAATAAGTAAACTCCCTCAGTAGCGTTTCCTTCAGATTTTCTGAGAAGTGTATAGTTGTTTCTCTAAGGTAACTTTTCTGAATGAAATACCATTGTGAGTGGCCAAGCAATAATTTTAAACATGACTCTGAGAAGCACCTATATTGCAGCTTGCTCTATCAAGCAATAAGGGTCCTATCTTACTCCAAGGAAGTGTGAGACAGGTCTCTCACTCCTTCCCCTCTACTCTCTCACCTCTCACTAATACTCCTGTGAAAATACCACCGTCCTGACCAAGGCTCAAAGCCTGTACTTTTGGATGTATCTTTGAGCCTTCAACTTTTGAAGTGCATCTTCAGGTCACATCCAATCCGTGATTCATATTTTGGAATCTCTCAAAGACCTGGCCTTAAATTTCCGTCCACACAACTAAATCTCTTGCTCAAGCCTTAGTTATTTTGCAGCTTCGAGTAGTTCTTACCTTTGCTAGGTCAGAGCTACCCAACTGCGCTCATGTTGTACTCATGGCGATTCCAGACACAGCGACTATCCCACTCCTGCATGCTCCCCTCCCTACCCTTCCCACGTCCTTGCTGTTTCTCAGCGCCCCATACAGCAAACATGAGGTTTTTTCCCGTTGGCGTATAAAGCCGTTTATATTTTAGCTTTGATTGGTCTTTTGACTCTACTGATTGGCCTTTTGGCTCTACTGTTTATCAAATGTTCATTTGTGTTTGTCATATCCAGCCCAGCTAATAGTAGACTGGGAGTTGATTCCTTTTAAGCGTTGAGAATCTCAAACGCCTTGTTATTCCAGTTCCTCCTCAAAAGTCATCCGCCTCGTTTCCTCTGTTAGACAGCGTCATAGGTGTATCCGGCATTAATTCTAGCTTGTGTGTGAGTATGTGTTGTGTGTATGCAGCTACACACAACACTTATCTGATCCTGACTTTTACCCCTAAACACCTGAACGACACACATAATACTAACAAAATATATAGTATTGAGTCCACGCAGGTCATGTATGCAAGTGTGCATGCAGGCAGGTATTTACACAAAGGAGGAAGCATTTAGTATTTCTCAGCAGATAGAGTTCAAGCTGTAGGGGAGAGGGAGGTGATTATGATGATGAATTCTTATGATGATGATTAAATTTTATGATTAAAGCACTGCCGGATCTCTCACTGTCTGCCTAGCTCTCGCATGGGTGTCTGGAAGAGAACACGTTCCTAACTCAGAAGGTTGTTCTGAGGGTAAGTTGTTCAGATACTGCTGAGAGGGAGGTTACAGAAACAAGTAATGAAGAGTAATTTTAAACAACAGATTGATCCTTCCCTCAAAAGATAATATGGGTTCCTGCACATGGAACCCGAATAGAAATGGTCTGAGTAACATGGTTAAAACCAGAAAGTATTAGATACCGGATGTCCCTGGTACCAACTACGCTGACTTTCTGAAAGGCATATGGAGCAGATTTTCAGGAGAGCGGTAGTCTTTCTCTGGTGTGGCTTCACCTCGTTGTTTGTTCTGCTTTTTTTGGTGGTCTGTTGAGAAGCATCCTAGTTTCAGAGTAAAGGATGTTTTCTGTGGAATGACATAGGCATGATGGTACCAACAGCTTGTAACTACTCCACGTGCAGCTGCTGCGAGGGGGGAGAGGTTAAGTGGCATCTGCTGCATGCCGGGTGGAGAGTGAGAGAAGGGTCAGAGAGGGAGAAAGCAAGCACATGTACCCATCCATGCCTGTGAGCAGGGGAAAGGCAAAGTGCTAAGCCACAGACTTAGAAAGTAAGAACTAGACAACTGAAGAGCTGTTTCCTATTTTACAAGTAGACACCTCATGGGATTTTACCCCTGGCTGAAACCTATTTATTTTTTTTTATATTTTTGCCAGGCTGAAAAACCCCATGTTCCCCATCCTTTGTACGCCAGGCTGTGATGCAAAGAGGTGCAGACTGAATGTCTGTGCGCTTTCATATATATTCTGTTTTCCTTTCTGCTGTAACCTGTGGCCTCAGCCCACTCAGCTGTGTTACAAAGTGGTTTCATCTCTGTGTAGAACAGCGATTTTTTTTTTTTCAGGGCCTATAAACAGAAATAAAACTACTGCTGACTTTAGGCTTGGCTTTGTGGATGGTCTTATTTAGAGAATCAAAATTCCCAGTAGAATGCAGCTCTCGGGCCAGATGCTGTAAGGTGAATTAATATACAAAGGTGGACTGAAATTGGGGGAGGGAGAGAAGGACTAAAGTTTAGGGTGCCAGCTGCAGCTTGGAAAAGAGAGTTTAATTTACTGTTTGTGAGTTACGTAATCTCACTAGTCCATGTTAAATATTCCATATTTAATATCTGAAAAAATAACAGCAAAGGAAGTAATGGTGATTCAGTTGATAGATTGTCTCTTTAGAAACATACTTCTGCTTTGTAATGCAGTAACTGGTTTGAAAATCCAGATACATATGCACTTCTTCTGTACACATGGAATTACATATATGTATGTACCTGTATACACACATATGTAGTCATATACTTGGTGTTGCAAACGTGTATGGCATACAGATTGAAACTTACAGTGTAACTAAGTGTATCTAGATGCATATGTGTGGGTGTATAAACACATGATACGTGTATCTATATTTTGGCTACTGTATTAACACACACACATATTTGGAAATGATCACCAATGATGATTTCCATGTCTCTGGTGCTTACATGTTTAAGCAACTTCTTTTTTGATTCGTTTAGCAGCAGCAACAGAAGAACCTGAGGTGATTCCAGATCCGGCTAAACAAACAGATCGAGTGGTGAAAATAGCAGGAATAAGTGCTGGCATTCTGGTATTCATCCTGCTTCTCCTTGTTGTCATATTGATCGTCAAAAAAAGGTAAGAAAATGATCTGTGCTGATCCCTCTTTTTTTTCCCCCCCTCTGTTTTGAACAACAATAACTAAATGGGTATTTTTTACAGGTAATCTAAAAAAAAAAAAGTTTCGGGACCAGTAGCTCACATCAGCTTTTGGATGAGTTTTGTGTTTCCTGTTGTTTTTGCTGTGATTCTTATGACAGATTTAAAGAGAGGATTACTTTATATTTGGGATACAATAGCTATATATTTTCTCATACTTACTTATTTCCAAGTGGTTTTAAGTTGCAGTTAGAGTAATGTACAGAATATTAAAATGGGTGGAATTGAAATTCACAGAGCCTTTTTTTTTTAAAGCAAAAAAAAAGAATAACTTACTGCACTTTTCATGTTGTAATCACCTAATGAATTTGATTTTCTATATGCAGCTCTAATGAGTTATTTGTATCTGTATGTTATCCAACTTGCAAAATAATGTAATTTTATACCTCTATTTATGCTCCTGTAAACCTGGAGTTTTTTCTTAAAAGTCGTACCACATCACTGTAAAATTATCTAGTGAGTCCTTAGTGCATGAAATTGTTTAAAAGTGTATTAATTTGAATGAATTTTAATTTTGTTAGCGCTTTCTTAGTAAGCAATATCGCCATCTTCTGGCATTGTACAATGCTAACTCCGCATCCAAAAGCTCCTACCTATAGTAAATTGTGCTACCCTATTGCTCGGCCAGTTTTTAAAACTCTCGATTTCCTCGCGGTTGCAACTCTTTTAACCTGGCATAAAAGTTCATACTACGGCTCTATAAATTCATAGTGATAGCATCGAAACCAATTCCTCTCTTTCTGTGCACCCCCTCCTTGGCGGGTCCCCTTTGCAGGGCACAAGCTGATTTCTCTTGGGTAGAACGAGACCTTTGTCTTCCAGTGGTGCATGTATTGCATTCCCTTGCCTTTTGCAGAAGTCTTAATGGAAGGTATATTTGTAAATGTTGCGAATGTTCCTCTGAAATACAGCTTGCTATTATTTTAAAGATTAAGAAAAAAAATTAAAATTGTACCTGAGATCATTCTATATGTTATAATTACTGGTTTGCATTAGATTTTTTTAATTTATTGCCTCTTTACAATTGTCCCTGGAGATATATAACTTGGAGAAGAAACGTCTGCATTAGAAACATTAGGTATGCTTATAGTGTTCTGTGTTAGTTAGCTACATATGTGATTTTTCCCAAAAGTGCTTTTACTTTTCTCTGTTGTTTACCTCTGTGGTTGAGAATTAACACATATGCAAAAGGTCCAACTCATCATATGCAAAAAAGTCATACAGTCAGCCAATTTTCTTTATTTACACAACTTTTGAAAAACAAAAAAAAGTTGGTTTTTCAGCTTTCAGGAAGAAATCTCTATGTCATAGCTTGCTTGCAAGGTGTGCGCTGGGGAGTATCATCTTCTCAGTGCGTGTTGCAGTGGTCCCCTTATATTTAATAGAAGACTCTGTGTGTGTGCACGTGTGTGTGTGTGTGTGAGAGAGAGAGACTGCATACCACTATATAATGTCAGTCACTTCCAGATGGGATTGACTAGTTTTGCAGGTAACAAAAAAAAAAATCTTAAAATTCAATGTGTTCGTTTTTCCTATCCTTTTTACCTCTTGCATACGAGTCCTTTTAGACTCGTACTTTCACTGTTGAATTGTTTGATGAAAGTAAGTTAATTATGTCCGTGAAATGATACTTTAAAATTTCCCCTTTTTCCCCCTTCCCTTCTCTGAACCTGTGAAGGCAGTACCCTCTTAGGAATGATACTTGATCATCATTCTAAAGCACATAACATTTCTAAACTCCTGTACTATTTTGTATTCAAAATAGGTGAGAAATTAACCTCTTCAATGAATCTTTAATGTTTGGCAATTTTTCATCATGATAGTTTAATTGGTTGTCTATCGCGTATGTTATAGGTGTGCCATTCTGTCCCCCCCGCCCCCCGCTTAGGGAAAGTGGGCAGGTTTTTTTTTAATACTAGCTTTAGTCAAGGTCTCTTACAAAAAGCATAGAAAACCTTTGTATACCTGAGTTAATTCAGTCCGTTAGTGGAGCAGGGCGATTCATATAATGAAGCCAGGAACAGCTGTAAAAACCCTGACACATTCACACGTACATAAACACACTTCACTTAGTTGTGGTGGGACTGAAAACCGATCCGTTTGAATCATCTTCTGTAGTGCACATATTCAGTGATCCATTATGTAGTATCCCTTTTGGTACCTGAATTGACCACAGCTTATTACACGGAAAAGTCAATAAAAAAATGGTTTCTGCATTTTCATTGGTTTATTAAGTTGTACGCACAGCCATCGCTATCTCAATCTGATTAAATGCAGCATTACATTTTATTGAAAAACGGAGTGCTAAGCAGTTTTGTCCACGAGCTTGAGATGTTTTAGGCTTTGCCTGATCATTTTGTACAAATTGGTTTGAAGTTTTCCCGAATGAAGCTCTTAACAGCTCTTACAGTTTTACTGGAGTAATCAAACCAGCTAAGAAAAGGGATACTGCATCTTTAACAAGCAATGCCATTTTTATTTTCTAAGTCATTGTTGGACTATTTCCAAATGTCCTTCATTTCCTTCCATTTGTTTACCTTCCATATTTTTAATGCTTAGCATGACTACATCAGCATTTCCAGTTGTAAGATTTTAAAATAGAAAACATATGTTTGCATTCAGGAAATGTGTGGTATATATGTCAGTACACACGTATCTGTCGTAAACGTGTATTCTTTAAAATGTGTGTACTCATATAGCTACATATAGTACGCATACAAACATTATGTATACACCTGTGTACCAATAAAGATGTTAAAATGAATGACATGAAATTTGCTTTCTGATTAAATGTATTAATGCAATCTTTAGTTTTTGTCACTGAAAAGTAAAAAGCATATTTACTGCACAAGATTTGTACACAGCTGTTCATTTGTCATGACATCTAGGTGGTAATCATTATATTATGCTGAACTGCATGTTGAAAATACACAATCCATTTAATTTTCAAATTTTTTGGCAATAAATGAAATCTCAGCATGTAATTTTCTCAAGTGATCTTTCTAAAAAACAAATCATTTTTATATGCTAGTGTATTTTTTTTTTTTTAGTTGCATGGCAAAGTAAGGCTAGTTTGTGCATGAGCAAGTTGAAATGCTAACTAAAGAAACATGAATTTTTCAATTTTTTTTTTAAACGCACATTTCTCTGCTTTACTGAATGTGACAGAGTCACGCTTTTCATTCACCATTGCTTCTCTTTTTCCACTGTCTGTGATTTGCTTGCCAGGAGGAGCTACTATTCTTACTCCTACTATCTGTAAGTAGAATACGGGTGACTTACTATTTTACATGTTTTAAAGATGCAGTATCCCTTTTTAAAAAAGAAAAACAGTCTCTATAATTTTCCTAAAGTTTTATTGATGGTTACCTTTCTTTATTCTCAGGCTTGAAAAATTGCTTGTATTGTTGTTCCTGTTGTTCTTACCCTGTTTTTTTTAAAGGGATATTGTATTTCTAACTGTATATTGAGACTTTTGCTTTTTGCTACAGTTTTTCCCATAACTATCATTTTGGTTTATTGTAATCATAATTTAATTTGCATTATGATTCACAGCGACACATCACACTAAGGAAAAAACCACTTTCCCCATTTCCTAGCTAGAGAACTGTGCTTGTAAATCACAAATTGTTCTTTCTTAGCGTATCAGTTCAGGAGTGATCCTGTGCACCGCTTTTCCTACACAGATCACAGGCAGATGCCAGACCTTTATAAATAGGTCTGTGCCCTACCAACGGCAGAGCAACACGTCTGCCTTTGTGGTACCAACCGGTTTTGGTTTGGTTTTTTTAATAGAAATATTTTTTGTGAAGTGGTCTGCATCTGCTGCTTGTAAGGTGCTTTGCATACACATTTTAAAGTGTGGATCTTACTTTATGACACTGGTTTGCATAAAGTTTTGCTTCATTGAAGCAAAATTGACTTTTTTTCTACGTGTTGACCAAATGAGTGTTTGTGAGGGCTGCAGCAGTTTTGGCCGTGATTGAGCAAAGCAGTTACACACATTCTTAATTTTAAATAAATGCATAAAGCCCTTGACTTCAGAGGGGATCTAAGAATGCGCTGAAGTGCTTTGATGAACCAGTCGTGTCTGATAATGATGCTCTTCCACGTTTTTAAGCAGATTAGTTGACTTCTTTAAACAAACTTAAAAATAAAAAAAAAAGCTAAGCTGGCTTAGCTAACTGCCATTCTCCGGTTTATTGTGACAAATTATAATTTCCTTGTTAAATAACAATTGCTTCAGCTCGAGATAATTAACTGCACAGTTTCATCCTATGATGGAACACTTTTCCCCTCCAGCTCCCACTGAAACACCCACCTGCCAGGTTCACCCAACTGGATCCTTTAGCAGATAATGAGAATCATTTACACTTTCTGTCAGCCTCAAGTACTTTAACCTAAGGATTTGCTTAACTCTCCTGAAGCATAGATTGCGTGTGCCTTTAGCCTAGTGAGGGAAAGGGAAAAGGAAAGGAAAAAGAAGTCGTCAAACCCCGAGGGAGCCAGGAGCTGTTGAACAATAAAGCAGTCCTCCCGTTTCCCAGCAGCTTTGGGTTGCAGTGCTACAACACAGTGGGCCGTTTTAGGAGGTGAAGCAGAGCATAAGAATTAGAAAGTAGCTACTGTAATAAGCTAATAACTTGAAAGCCTTAATAGCTGTTGATTTATTTAGCGTAGCTAGCAAGTTTTGTTGAAGTGATGCTTCAAAGAAGGGCTTAATATAGTCGAGAGATGAGATGTAGTAGTCTTTTTGTTCCATTTCTGAGGTGGCGTTAGGAAAAGGTGATCTTCACTGTGTAGAGACTATCTGAAAGGCTTTGAAACTTAAAAAAACAGTCTGAACTAGAAATGCCAGTTTTGTGTAAGCTTTGATAGCATTGGGAACCAGTTGTAAAGCTCAAGCAGTTTCACTTCTGGAAGTTCTGATTGTCTTCATTTGTTCGACCAGAGTATCATTTAAACCAACTTTTCTTAAGTAAATAGGAATGTGTGGAGTAAATGTATAAAATAAAGCATTTTAGGGGGGACATTCAACTGTCACTGTTTTTTTTTAATTTTCACTGAACAACTGATACACACAGAACCCTCATGTACACCGCAAGGGTCTGATGAAAAAATGATAGGTTTAGAGACCACGTTTGGGATTTTTGTAGCAGGGGGTTATTGAGTAGCAATTCTCCAACTAGTAAAAGAAACGGGGGGGGGGGCGGACAAAATAACGAGATGAGTCTGATTGGTGAAAGAATCTTTGTTATTCTCAGGAGTGCTTTGTCCATCTGTATCCTACTTTGTGGCCCCTTATTGTGCATCAAGACTATTAACTTAACAATCTAACATTTTCTTAAATATGCAAAAACATGAAGTGCTCCCTGCCCTAGAGAGTGGTGTAGGTCCTTTCTGGTGGATGTTCCCAGGACTTAACAAGTAAATTTAAGATAATTTACACTAATATTCTTTTTGTCTACTGTTAGAGTGTGGCACAGAATATTAAAAGTTATCAGAGAATAGAGGAAGAGCAAGCAATCCTTTTAGTCAGAGAAATGTAAGATAAACACTGTCTAAACAGTTAACAGGATATTTGATGATATTTTATGCAGAAAAAGCTTGTGAAGCTAAGCTGTGTTTTAAACATACATTTTCAAGAACCCAGTATTTTCCGTGATGATTGTGTCTCTCCCACGTGGTGTCAGATTTATCCAAATAAGCAGGTTGGCTATCTATTATATTGCAGTCACAGCTTCAGTTGAAAACGGGGAGATTTCAGAGCAGTCTAAAGTACGTCACAGGTTCCTGCAGAACCAAGGTGCATTTCATGCTGCTCTGCATTCTTCCTACTACTTGAGATATATGCTTTAACAGTAGTTAAAAAGTAGTTAAAGTTTAACAGGCTTTAAGTGATAATTAAAATATATTGTCTGCTTCCATCTGACTTCTGGAAACAGTGAAAATCACTTCCAGTTCTTCATCAAAAGGAAAGAATTAAGAGATATTTCTGAAGCGTGCACTTTAAGGGCATTGGCTGTTAATTTGGGGGGTTTGGTTGTACAGATTAGGTTGCTGTTTAACTGTGATACATTCAGAGTGTAAGACTGTTAATGTCAAAATTTAAGATGTTCCCAAACTGCATGAAAGGGTAGAGCAGTGAGGAGGGTTTTGTTTGTTTTTTAAAGAACCAAAGTTCAGTGTCAGGCACAAAGTGTGGTATCATGTTGTATCATGTGTACTGAATGGGAAGAACAACTTTTAACATAAAAGGTAATATGAATCCATATCAAATAATTACGTTTCTTTTGTTATTTCATCGGGTTTTTGACTAACAAAGTAATTTAGAAGGTTAAATGATTTCTTCCTAACAAGGCAAGCAAGGGGAATGAATTATCCATTTATAAAATCAAAACACAGATTTAAATGGAGATGGTTGATAAAACTGCATGCACAGATGCTTCTTATTTATCGTTTCAGTTAAAATGTAATTATATTTTCTAATTTGTTTATATTAGTGTAATTACTCTGCAGGAAAAAAAATATTACCAGGGTACAGAAGTTAGCACTTCCATTACAGCATTTGTGTGTGCACAGAAAACACAGGGTCGTGACTCTTTCATAGCAGGGTGCATAGTTTTATCAATTTCACGCTGGAAAAGTTGTACACAGGAAGATCAGCCAAACTTTTCGGTCACTCAGGATTATAGATAATGATTACTGTAGACATCAATGTTCATCAAGTATTAAGGTGGTTTGGGTTGTTTTTTTTGGCTGGGCAGCAAACTTGCGAAGAAGCGCAAGGATGCCATGGGGACCACCCGCCAGGAGATGACACACATGGTGAATGCGATGGATAGGAGTTACGCTGACCAGAGCACCCTGCATGCAGAGGATCCCCTTTCAATCACATTCATGGACTCTCATAACTTCAGCCCCAGATGTAAGTATGACAGTGATAGATACTCTGGAGTGTAGGTGAATATAGAAACACGTAAAACAATTCTACTTTTTAAGGAAAATTGTTGTAAGCTCCAGGTTTTCTAGGAACATTGGTAAACCCAAAGGTTGAGTAGAGATGTTCGTACGTTATCCTTATTGGTATGTGGCCAGTTATTTAAATATTTACATGTACTTTCAGTATGCATTGTCACTCGTTCTGAGGAAAATATTACACTTCTAGAGTATCTCAATTAAAATCTGAAATTGAGTTTTCCCTCATGAGGATATTTAATACCAACACGTCAAATATTACTGCGTAACACCATGTCTGTAATGAATAATAATATGATGTCCAAATTAATTTCTTTCTTTTGGCAGTAAGGACATTATAACAGAAGGAAACATTGACAATTTTTGTTGCTGTGTGAAGTTTAGGAAAAAGCTTGTTAATATATCTGCAAATTTGCTCTATATTTGTATTCCTTTTTTGTAGACTTGCCAACTGTCTGGTTTTGACAAAGTTTGGCAGTTTGGGTTTCTGACTGTTAAGTGTCTGGGTTATAGCTACCACTGTCCAGCACGCCTGCCTCCCAACATCTGCACTATGCCTTGCACAAAAGCAAGATACTCCACTGGCAGACTCTGAATACCTCAAAACTAGTGTGTAAGTTACTGAAGGGACACAATTCTGCCATGGAGCTGGCAGGAACCTGACCTTCTCACAGCCACATGGACTTGTGGCTTGGCTTTAAACAGATCTGAGCAGTGTGAGCTGCTTCTGAATTGCCATCTTTGGGGAATGGCGCTCCATCTCCCTTCTCCTGCCTCCCATACTGCTTACCATGCTTGAGCAAAATGCATCCCTTAAGGCTCTTAAGTTCTTTCCTGATTGTTGTAAGGGAAATGGATTTTGGAGGAAGGTTTATTGTTCAGTTTATTGAAGCTTACCAAACTGCAGAGTGCTAACATTTTAAGTGTCTCATAACCAATTATAAATGGGAGTTTAGTATCAGCCTGTGAGGTTTTCTACACAGTTTTGGCTGGAACTGTTTGAAAATTCTCCAAAGTTTGATGTCTTATTGGCATTGAAATTTGTGGAGGCAGGTTTGCAAAGGCAGTTCGATTTGGACTAAGTTATGGTGGATCCCAGGCAAAGTATCCATCAGGAACCTACATGGCTATTAGTAAGCCGGGGCTTCCAGGCACGAGCCAGGGCTTCCAGGCACTTGGGCAGCCTTCCAGATGGACTGACGTGACACCAAGAGCCCATGAGCCCCAGCCCTCCAGCTGTCCTGGTTGGTTGGCAAAGAAGTCTGGCATCACTGTTTTCCAGCGTCCTAGGTATGTGATTTTTGGGTGTTGGAGAATTCAGTTCCGACCATCGTCTGTGCTGAGGCAAAGAACCTTCCAAGCTTCCGGGGTTTTCTGCTACGTGAAAAATTTTTAGGCAGATTGCTTGAGAACTGGAGCTCAATTTTGTCACAGAGCTGTTGATATTTTAAATTTTTGTTCCAGATTGGAACAAAATCAAATTCTGGATTCTGCCATTTCTGTCCGAAACAGCGCATTTGTCTCTGTGTGGTTCTAGTTGTGATAACAAATGATAAAATCCTATGAATTTTATTCAAACATCTGCATCTGTGTACCTGTGATTTTCTTATACTCATTAAGAGCAGTATCTTTGGCACTGCATGTAAAAAAGCTATTAACTGTAAATATGTATATATTTTTTTTAATGACCTGGAAGCCTTTAAAGAAATACCATTTTATTTGGAGGTGAGCTATTCAAGTATTACATGAGAGGATGTGTTTAAAAGAAAAGGAGCTGGTTCTATGAAAGTGAACCTTTATTGTGAAGCTAAAGAACAATAGTGAAGGAGAAGCCCTTTCAAAAACTAAATTGCATGTAATATCTTCTTTATTTCGTTTCAGTAAGAATCTCTTTGCCTTTATCATTATGTTTCTGAAGTCCAAAATCACTGCCTTTCATTCCTCTTTTATTCAGGATGCTTTCTGGAACTCTGTATTCATTCTGTTTTCCTGTTGTAACAAAATTAATGGGGTTTAGTTATCACCTGGTTATACTCTGAAGTATATTGTTTTTATTCTTAAAAATACACAAATTGAGGGTAATGTATTTCTTCATGAGCTTTGTTTTCCTACAGTGCCCAATGATCCACTTGTGCCGACAGCTGTGTTAGGTGAGGACCCTAGTCCTTCATTATCCATTCCTGCATGAGTTTTGTCTCCTTGCATGGTTGAACGTTGGAACAGCTTGTTTTATATAAAAGATAGCTATGCTGTTGTCAGAAAATAACTCTACACTCAGTTTATCAATTCAGAATTAAACTGACACTGCTTGGAGAATAAAAATTATTTTATGTTCTCATTAAGAAGTTATTCCTAGTCAGTGCCAACTGAAGAGTAAATGAGGAAATAGGTAAATGGAAAATACTAAAACTTTTCCCCCCAGAGCATTCAAACCGAGTTCCAATGAACTGACGTGTGAAACTAGAACTCTCTTAAGAGATAAGAAAAAATAAAATTCAGAACGATATAGTATTATTTGGTACCCAAAGCTTGATTTTCTAAGTAAGTAACAAGAATGAAAATAAAAATAGAAAAGGGAAGAACTGAAATACCCAAGAACAAACAACAATTTCTTTGTAGGTTCTGTACAAATATTCTTGTATACCTATATTAATTACATTTTTCAATTGACTGTAACTAGTAAGTTTTTCAACTTTATACTCACTTTAAAAAGAACGGATGTTGGGAGTGGCCAGCCTGCTTATTTCTATGTCGCATCTAACACTGAATGCACATTTTAGAGCTTTTTAAAAAAATACAGAGATAAAAGTATAATTTGTACCCAAGTTCTTGGTTTGATAAACACAATGTGCAGTATTGAGTTTCAGTCAGTTGCTGAGGTTATTTTAGGATAAAAGACAAATATCAGGAAGTAGACATAAATATAAACTGAGGTTGAAAATTAGATTTCCAGAGGTAAAGCTTAAAGGAACCTGGAGGCAATTTAATCCCTCCTCTGTTTTGAGATGAGACGTTATACCTATAGGATAGACTGTTTCTGGCAATTGATTGTCTATTGTGTTTTAAAAATCTGTAGTGAAAAGAATTTTACTTTTGCAGTGGCATGTTCCAGTGCCTCGCTCCTCCTAAATAAAAATAAAATTCAGATCCATATTAGTATTATTTGGGACCCGAAGCTCAATTTTCTAACTGAGTAATAGTTACTACTAACTGGGTGTTACTACTGGGTATTATTACTGCTCACTCCTAGTTTTTCCTAACTAGACGAATCTAGACTACATCCTCATTGCTTTGAATTGAGCAATTTCCTTTTGACAGACTCATAGAAAATACGGAGAACTGACACACTCCTGTCCTTTTAAAACAGCCTTTTACCCATTGAAAGGCTCACGTGTCCTCAATTGTCTCTCTTCTAGTTGAGTTAAACCCAGTTCTTTCACTCGTCGTCTTGTAGCTGATGTTTTCTAAACCTGTTATCATTCTTTTCCTCTGAACACTTTCCAACTCATAGGTCGAATTTTTAAATTGTGGTGCCCCAAATCAGGTACAGTTCTTAGAGGAATTCTCAATGCTGAGCTGAGTGGAATAGGTACCCCATGCCCTACTTGTAGTGTTCCTGCTACCTGAACTGTATTTTGTCCTTTTTATTGCACTTGTGTTGCTGACTTGTATTGAGATACCTGCTAAAATCCCAGTTATCGTTGCCCAGTCCATTAATCCATTTTGTAGTTACATATTTGACTTCCCTTTCCTACACACAGTATGTTGCATTCACTGTTTAATTCACTTTGTTGATTTGTGCACTGTTTCCCAAATAATCAAGATAACTTTGAAATCTGATGCTGTACTTGTGAAGTGCTTGTGGTGCCTTACTGCTCAGTGCCCTCTGCCCATACTGTCAGGGTATTTTCTATCCCATTATGCAAGTTGTGAGTAAAAATGCTGATAGAGAGTATACCCAGGAGGAGCCTTTGCAGATCTTCATGTAAAGTGTCCTCTGAGACTGACAGCAAATCACTATTTGTGAGTAGTCTTTGGTCTTTGTCAAGCTGGTGTATACTCACCGTGTGGGAGACTTATCAAGTCATATTCTGCCCATTTCCTTTTGATAATGTTGCAAATGCCATTCTCTTGACTACAGTAGCGTCTTAGAAGGTTTATAACCATCAGAGCAGTTAGATGCTGGAGCCTTCCACTTTGGGCCCAAGGAAACCTAACCAGGTGGTTTAAGAAGTTTATGAGGGATGGTGAAATAGCACTGTTGCCTGAAAGAGCAAAGGGGTAGACTCAGTAATTCTGAATACTTCCCAAAATTAGATCAGTGGACTTACAGAAAATGAGTCTTTTCCTGAAATTCTTCTAAGATCTTCTCGTATCTTTTAGCTTTATTTCAGGCACTTACAAGCTGCATAGATACTATCTGGTGATACTTGTCAAGCTATTCCTAATAGCTCATTTAGGCTATAAGCATATTCTAAAGGTCAATGTGTTGCCACTGCATTATGGCAGACACAGACACGGGCAGCTGTGAACAGCGAGGACAAGGGATTAATTGAAGAACAGTTTAATAGTTCCTGTCTGCATTTCCATCTACCAGTAATGGTGTTTTGGGCATGATATTCTCCTGGTATAAGCAAAGCAATGCTAGTTGGAAGAGGTAATATTTTTCATTGCATGGACTGAAGTAGCGGAGAGAAGTAGGCAAGCTTTTGGGCACACCATGTAGAAGGGGTTGGGTAACCATAAGCTTCTTCCTTTGGAACTAGATCATTTGGCCTACTCCATCTCAGTGTAGCCCTTGCTTGGCCCAGCATCACAAAACAGTTTCCCTCTGTTTTACTTAGAGATGAGCAAAATTTTATGGGCTCTAAATTATAGAACATGTTATTTTATATGAAGCTCTTATTACTTTATAGCTGTACTAGGTTTCTTTTTCTTCATGTATAGGTTATTAATGCTACTTTCCATTCTGTGTACATTAGCACTAAGTTAGTATGACAATTTTGCTTTTCTCAAGTCCCTATCATTACATTGATGGCATAATAATGTGGCCCTTATATTTTTAAAACGGCTTTCATTGTTACCTATTGTGAAGCTTTAACAACTTTTAATGTCATTTTCTTTTAGTAATTTTCTAGTATAGTCCTGAAATAAATTTCTTATGTTCTGTTCACTCATTGTTTTTTGCTGCTTCAATGGGTTAAAGTGCCTATTACTGGTAAGTATATGGCGAGGAATGGGGAGAACTGCAAATCCTGAGGTGGTTTGAAATGTGTATGATTTAATATGGTTAACACTACAATAAAAAGTGACTGCTGCATGTCACTCACATTATTAGGCAGTTTAGTAAGGCATAAATATACTGAAATTAGCAACTTATGTGACAGTTCAAAGAATCGGGTTTCTTGCTAGGAGATCTCATTTCAGAAGGCATTAACGGGGTTTGCATTTGGTGGAATTGTAGAAAACCCAACCCTTTGGGTGTTCATTTTTTTCCTAGAGTGTTTTACTTCCTAATCTGGATCCTTTGCATGGAAAATGGTAAACTGATTTCGAAGACGTATAGGAGGGGTTGGCTACCCACTTCTCATTTCGGTAGCTACTTTCCAAAAAAGGTTTCTAGAATTTTTCTTCCTCTCTAAATTCATTTGAACTGCTGATTGCTAATTGGAAAAAACGATATTTCACAGAAGGGATTGACTAAATGTGATCACTTCATGCAGCTTTGACATTTGGTTTTGATAAGAGAATTGGTGTAACATAGGGCATTAGAGGAGACTTCTTTGTTTATACAGAGCAAAAACCGCGGCTGAAATCAGCACACTCAACAGTTTAATTTCTCTACTAAAAGACCTGAGTTAAAATGACCACTCTGAAGTGAGGAGACTTTTTGTTTATACAGAGCAAAAACCGCGGCTGAAATCAGCACACTCAAGTTTAATTTCTCTACTAAAAGACCTGAGTTAAAATGACCACTCTGAAGTGCTGATTCATCTTCCCAAATGGAGGTAGTGTTCTGAAGCGGTAGCATAATTGCTTCTCTTTTTTACTTGGATCTCAATTTACTGTTTGTTGGCTTTAGACAAATGATGTGCTGATACCACTACAGAGTTATTCTAATTTATTGTTTAAGGAGTTTAATTTCTCTACTAAAAGACCTGAGTTAAAATGACCACTCTGAAGTGCTGATTCATCTTCCCAAATGGAGGTAGTGTTCTGAAGCGGTAGCATAATTGCTTCTCTTTTTTACTTGGATCTCAATTTACTGTTTGTTGGCTTTAGACAAATGATGTGCTGATACCACTACAGAGTTATTCTAATTTATTGTTTAAGGTGTAGTATTGCTGTTGATACATATCAGCCATTAAAAAAGTTACTTTGGGTGATAGAGGCTGGAGTTTCCAAGTACATTAATGTCATAAAGTTTTGTAGCTTCAAATAAAATGCCCTTCAGACATCTTTATTGCGGGATGAAGGATTGCAAACTTTTGTATGTGTTTGCAGTTAAATTCCTTTATGTACTTCACAGTATTTATGTGCTGGAGAGCAAGTGCTTTGCATTCTCAGAAATTAGACATGTTTTTGAAGGAAGAGATTGAACATACATATTCATATGTATAGCAGCAGGTGTAATTGCCCCGCAGGTACGTAACGCATTGGTTTCTTGTGAATACAGATGAAAATCACAGTGCGACAGCAGAGTCCAGCCGGCTCCTGGATGTCCCTCGTTACCTCTGCGAAGGCACAGAATCCCCGTACCAGACTGGGCAGCTGCACCCTGCCATCAGGGTGGCTGATCTGCTGCAGCATATTAACCTAATGAAGACCTCTGACAGCTATGGATTTAAAGAGGAGTATGAGGTGAGATCTTCAGTGGTGGGTTTTTGCTAGGAAAAATCCCTTTGAAAGGGGCAGCCTTTTGTTTGCATTGCATTGCAAGAGGATGCAACTATGTCATGGTTTTAAGTGAAAAACAGATAAAGATAAGCAGGCATAAGATTCCTGTATGTGTAACCCGGAAGTGAAATCGTGAGTGGAGTCCAGTGGTTTGAGCCATTAAAAGTGCCTGGAAAGAACACTATCTGTATCCTCTAGGACATAAGAAGACATGCCCTGCTGAATCGTTCTGGCATATTGTAAGAAGCTGCCACCCTTTTGTCGCTGCTTCTTAGTTGAAATGCTGTAATTAATTATGTGAGTTTTCCGAGCCATCTTCAGTGCAGATCTCCTGGATTAGGTTAAAGTGAAGATTTAACCTGGCTGGTTTTGCGAGAAGCACTGACTGAAAGCACTCTCATGATTTATTATAGCATCTCAGTAGGGCAGTACTGGGACTAAACTCCAGCTGAGAAGCAGTAAAGACGTGCCGAGGGTAGTAACTTCTTGAAGTTCTAATTAGACCTGCCCGAGCATCTCTACTTACAACTTTAATGTTAAAATGGAAGCAAAAAATTCCCAGCACTGGAGGTAGAAGATGAGTACAGATTCATTTCGCTTCTGATCTCTGAATCCGTTGTGATTCTTTGGGATTAGAATATCAGGCAGGACATTCAGTAAAGATGGGAATGGTACTGCCAAGGTCGCATGCAATACAGCTAGGTTTAAAATGAGTTTTCTCTGAGTAAGTAATCTCTTCTGACTCAGTTTTCAACCTTCTCTCCTTTCTGCAGCTGTCTCTACTGTAACATAAGAACTGGAATAAATAAATGTGTGGTTTTTAAAAGAATATTATTCTCTTTTCCTCTCTTTTACTTAAATACGCCTCGTTATGCTCTGCCTAACTTCAGGGCTAAACCCAAGTGTCAACTGCTGCTGCGGGGAGGGTGGCCCCTGATGCCACATCAGGTGTTCTCCTACTTGTTGCTACTTCTATTACCATACATGATGTCTTTGCCCTGGCTTGGGCTTCTGAGTGTGCATTGAAGTTTTGTTTCTGTGGCTACTGTGTACTTTCTGGAGGTAACTTACCCAGGTCAGGATAAGAGAACATCTGGAAAGAAAGAATAGCATAGACCTGCAACAGCTGTAAAATATCTGCGGGCAATGAAGAAAAAGCCGAGGAGGAATAAAAGCTGCTTCTATCACTACTGAGAGATCAGACTCTTAAGAGTTCAAAAATGTAGAATAATTTTGCTAGTGGCTAGAGGGAGGTATATGAGGAGAACCAACATGAACGATAAACATTGGCAGAGGAGGCTTCCTGATGGCTCTGTAAGAAGAAAAGCCATTTTACTAAGCAATGTGAGGAAAGCAATGTAATTCTATAGTAAACAGGCTATATATTATGGTGTCTTGTAAGAAGGGTGATCGGCCTCCCTGTGCTTTCTCAGCTTACTCTTGTTCCTCCATAGCAAGGATGTCTGAGCAAGTTTAGCCTTCCAGCAATTCCAGGATTTGAAATCCCTCTGGAGTCCTTCAGTGACTTGCCCATTGACCTATAGCAGTCAGAGGGAGAGAGCCTCCCTTCTTCTCTAGATGTATTTCTATACCACGGTGCCGTCTGGGTGACCAGAGCAGATGAGCAAAGCTGAGCTTACTTTATGGTAGGGCAGTTCTTTTAAACTGTTATTTTTGGAGATAAATTAATGGTCAGAATGTTTTCTTTCGGAACGTTTTTATTTATAGAGTTTCTTTGAGGGGCAGTCAGCTTCTTGGGATGTCGCTAAGAAGGATCAAAACAGAACAAAGAACCGCTATGGAAACATTATTGCATGTGAGTATCAGTGTGCTTGGTTTGAGCGGTAGCCGTAGTCGTGTGTTACTCGTCCCATGTTCTCTCTTTCTTTACAAGTCTCCAGTGGCATAGCTGCTTAATACCCCGAGCGGAGGAAGAGGACAGTGCCTTTTCCAGCATTTTTTTTTGTTTCTCACAGTTCAACTTTCTTCCTTTTATAACTCAGGCTGAATTTCACATTTGCATCTCTGTTGTGCAAGCTGTGGTAAGCATATAACAGCGACAAGCTAGCACTCATTTGAATGTTAATTCTGTGGCGGTTTTCTACAGTTATAATTTATTTCAGCTAAATCTGACAGCTTCAAAACTTTTCTGCTTTATGTGATTTATAGCTGATACATCTGAATAGCGGTTGTGTAAAACTGATGATTAAAAGACGTGACTAAAATCAGAGGGTTCTGTCTCTTGTCTTTAGGCATAAAGTTTCAATAGTTTAGATTCATCCCCTGGGATAACACAATTTGTTACTGTTTTACAAATGTGATCGAACACACAGGAATGAAGCTATCGGAGAAGTCCCCAAACGGGTAGAGTTACCTCTTCATCAAATCCAAAGTGCATTGCTAACCATTGCTAACTTACTTTTTTAATGTCTCAGTATGAACTGAAGCAGGCTGGGGTCAGAAGTAAGGAAACCGTAATCAGGAGTTTTGGTTTTCTAGATTGCCATCAGTGGAGCTGATTTTGAAGGGGACTTTGAGCAAGTAACCTGGTTTCTTTGTGTCTGTAACGGTGTGATACCTTTCAGCTACACTTAATGAAGTTTAGTGAATGTTTTTGAAGTAATTGGAGACCTCAGACAAAATGGCTCTTTGTAATTCTGTCTAAACACTTACTATTTAAGGGTTGTAAATTGTGAGGCACTTATGCCAGCTGATTTTGGTTTTCTAGATGACTTACCATAATATCTTACTTAAAAATCACACTTCAAAAAGGCACCATAACTACTTGGTTTTTACAGATGACCACTCCAGGGTGATTTTGCAACCTGTTGAAGATGATCCATCTTCAGATTACATTAATGCCAACTACATAGATGTGAGTGGATTGCACAGCTTTCTTCCTCTCAATTTGCCAGCTTCTCTATGTGAAACTATTGCATGTTATGCCTACAAATTTATTGAAAGCTTTCTTTTATTAAGAACAAAATGTACACTTTCCTTGTTCTACGTCCTAGTACTCACTGACATTGTTGTGCTTTCTTTCACATCTGACTTTGGTTTGGGCTGTAGATTTGGCTGTACAGGGATGTAAGTACCACTATATGTGAATAACGGCATCCTATTGTAAATATTTAATATAGATATTGTTATTAATTACTTTCCTATTCTATTTTTATCACTAGATAACTATGCATGCCTCATCTAATTTTTCATGTGTTCCTTTAAAAAATTCCGTTTTGTGTGAATATTTTTTGTACCTGTTTTGAAAAGATAATTTAGCCTTTTAACATAGTTCTGAATATTGTTAGGTATTGTTAGATAACTCAGGTGAACTTGTCTGTTAAAGAGAATTTGCTGTTCACTTTTTTTTATGATGATGATTTTGGCCACTAGCTTTTCTTCTCCTATTCCCATTTAAATGTGAGAAGCCGGATAGTATACTGTACTGTAGTTGTCTGAAAAAGTACCTGTGAAGTAATTGTAATATATGTTTGGCAAAAAGGGAGGGATGGTGGCCTTGGGGGGAGGGGGTGTGTTTTTAACAACAATTTAGACAAACAATATTTAGCTGACATTTGTCTTAAGGTGCTAATTTAGGTATTATAATGTATATACACAAACATATATATATAAAAAAATATTTTAACATAGTAGAAAAATTCTCGCTTCTGCAGAAAACTTCTAAAGTTTGAAATTCCATGCTTTGATTAAAATACAAATTAAATCATAAATTAAAAAAACCCAACTGATACAAACAGGAAATTTGAACAAATTCTGCCAGGCATTTTGGTTAACGAAATATAACTTTTATCCAATTAACACCTTAGGAATAAGCAAGTTCTTGTATTCAAAGTAATTCAAAAGATACTGGAATAGCTAGTACAAGTGTTTTTAAAATAAATGGCTTTGGTTACTTTTCTTTTTAATTGTACCTTACTAATTTTTCCTGTCCACTGTTAGTTGATAAATTATTTAAGACCCTCTCGACTTTCCAGTATATAAAGATTTAGCTCCAGGTATATCGCTGTCTTTTTATTTTGATATTTTTACACAGCAATCCCTGTGAAGTGTCAGGCCTATGATATTTTGCCTGGGGCCTTAAACAAGAAAACTCTCCCAGATTTGTAATAATTCCAGTTCCTTGAAGTTGTTGTTTCTCTTATTTAGGAGTAAATTGAATCTCATTATAACCAGACAGGAAAACTACAAGTTAAAACTGGCACTTTGCAATTTTAAAGTGACACTTTAACCTTCTTCTGGAAAGCATTACTGAGTGTAAAACAGTGTAGCATAGGTTCCACTTTCATAATTTGAAGCTGGGGCTTGATATTAAGGACTCCAGGAGAGATTTTTTTAGTCATTTGATGCAATCTTGGTCTCTTGCAAAGCCAAGTGTAAGATACTCAGAAGTTTTTTCATAAGCCCCAGAGGAAGGTGCTCTCATTCTAGACAGGATAATGAAGCAGTCTGTGGAAAAGGATATAAACTCCTCGGGTACATTGAAATCCTTCACTTGTAGCATCTTGCGAATGCCAGGAATCGAAGGAGTCGTGCTCCCCTGTAATGCAATACTTGAATCAAGTGGCCTAATAAAACTGTAACCTAGAAAATAATTGGAGTTACTTCTTTAACATTTGCACATTGTGAAATACTGTATTGTCTTCTCCAGCAATACTAAAGTTTCCTTCCTCTTTGTAGCTAATGTTGCTGGCACTGGCCAAAATATATTCTGAATGATTTCCTCAAGAGCAGAATCTCTTTGTCCTGTAGTTTTTATGCAGATGATTAATGCTGTACAGTACCGCTAGCATTGGCATAGACCCACCTAACTGGAAAGGCTTCGTCGTGTAGGGTTATCTATCTATCTATATATGTATGTGTATATACTTGTGTGTATCATGTCCAGTATAATTGATGCACTCTTTGTGCAGTAGCGCAAAATATTTTGCAGAAGATTCCACTGCAGTAGGACCTTGATTCTGTGCACACGCCACAGCGTCCAGCTCTGTCCCCGTTAGTTATGGCTCGGGTACATACCTCTTTGTGCCTTACAATAATTCTCTATTTGGAAGAAGACAAAAGGTGTGTATTTTTTCATACTGGATGAGTTGGGAACACAGATCAACTACTGAGATAATCTGGTGGCAAAGACAATTTTTACTAAATTTTAAATAAATGCCCCAGTGTATTTGGCTGGGGAGATAATGTCAATAGAGGACATAATAATTTTTAGGCCCAAGGGACCTGTCTAGAATACTCCTTCCCGTACAGTACAATGTCTGTTCAAGTCAGATGTTCTTATTTCCATTTTATCTGTTGTCATTTGAACCTTTTCAGTATTAACGAGCTTTTTTAGGTTTTGAGCTTCATGCTACTCTTAAATATTGGTTTGTTCTGAAAACGTTGTCTAGAGATAAGAATTCTGTAGTACCCTTATGCTTTTATTTTCCCTTCTCTGTTGGTAATATGGTACTCAAACCAACTTATATTGCTGTTTTAGGGGTATCAGAGACCAAGTCACTACATTGCAACCCAAGGTAAGAACCTGCCAGCATTAATCAAACCAAACAAGTGTTTTCTGTAGTGTCCAGCAGTGTTTTGGTAAAATGGAAGTAGGTGAAAATAAAGTCTATCCAATATTGTGAGTTCTTGTCTTGTGTTATGGTAAATTAACAAGGCATGTTCAGGTGGAATGTGAATAAATGCAAAAATTGCACTAATTTATCATGTTAATTAGATATTGAGCAACTCTTTCAGTGATAAATTCAGCTGATAAAGTCAGAAGCTACTACCGTGATTTCTGATTATGAAGATGGATAGAGAAAAGAGGCATGTGGACAGAGAAGAGAACAGTTTCAACCTGCCTTGAGGCATTTTTCTTTCCATATTACAATGTATTATTTTACTGTCTAGGATTTAGTCCAGGATGGACGGTGAAGATAGTAATGATAAATCAAATGCTGTCTCAGAAGATCTGGGTAAAGTAAGGCCAGAGAAGGACAAAACCTCTTTGTAGGAAGAAGTGAGGGAAATCTTTATCATATAACACCCTGCTAATAAAAAGGGGAGTTAGAGGAAAAAAATTAATTTCTATGGAAATTATTCATTTTGTATTTCTGATAAAACTCCTCACAATGAGGAAAAACAAACAGATTAGTCTAAGATTG
The DNA here is from genome assembly GCF_000699145.1 of Aptenodytes forsteri. Classification (NCBI taxonomy): domain Eukaryota; kingdom Metazoa; phylum Chordata; class Aves; order Sphenisciformes; family Spheniscidae; genus Aptenodytes; species Aptenodytes forsteri. The sequence continues at coordinate 14,108,178 of NW_008795490.1, forward strand.
CACTGAAATATCAGAGGCTATGAATTAAAGTAAAAATAATTAGATTTAGATGTGTCATTATTTGATCTGTGAGTATAATCAGATAGCTGGCTGGAAATATCCTGTTATTTGTGCCCTCAGTTGATCGTAGCTGCACACAGGAAAGACAAATTAAAGGCTTGTTTTAAAGCAGGATGCTCAGATTTCTGTCCACATTTTTTTTATTTTTGTGTAAGTGCTGTCTAAACAGGTCTCTCTATGGCAGTTAAGTCTACATTTGTATTTTATTTCTGTTTTACTATGTAAATCATTGCACATAATAGTGTATAAAGGACACAAAAATTTATTGCTGTTTTAGTATGCAGCCTTCAATCTAGCATACGAAGGAATATGGTTGAATCTTCAGATGTGTGTTATATACAGTAATATTTATTCTGTTGCTGGACTGTGGTCAGGGAGCTGTTTCTGAGATGATTGTAACAGGGTAAAAGCCTCTGTCGGTCAACTGAACATGTCTTGTCTCTGCAGCAGAGCAGGAGGCAAAGCTTAAACAAGTGCTCCTCGTTTGCTTCACAGAGAAGTAGTTAAGTTAGTTTAAATACCCTTCAGTGGGAAGTTTATGTATCAGCACCTACTCGAGCTTGCGCGCTTTGCCGGGAGCTAGATGGTAAGTGCACAGGATCTGTACCACCAGCCCTCCTGACTGAGGCTTCACTCCGGTGTGGGCGTCTCCTCGGTGGAAGTCTGAAGAAACTCCCACTCAACACATTATATTTAACAAATGTAAAACAAACCTAGAAATGTAACTGTAGATGTCATCACACATTGCTGTGTCCTTGTAGGTTTCAAGCAACTTCTGGTGTTTTGCTAAGTGAAACACCTGCTATTAATTTCTTTCAAGTGGTAATTCAGTTAAACTGAGAAGATTCAGCATTGGTTAGAAATAACAATATAGTCTGGAAACTGGCATGATGGTATGATGATGTGGTTTCACGAAGGTTTCATCTTTGAGCAAGTGTGTTCATGTGTATCAACTCTGAAAAGCACTAGATTTTATTTTTAGCGTTCGCTTTGACTGTTACTTTTTTCAGAGTATTACCTGGAATTTTTTCTTACAGGTCCAGTTCATGAGACTGTGTATGACTTTTGGAGAATGATATGGCAGGAGCAATCAGCTTGCGTTGTGATGGTCACAAATTTAGTGGAAGTTGGGAGAGTAAGTTTTTGGTTTGTTTTTCTTTTAATGCTACAAGCCTAAAGAAAAACCTGCTGACAAGACACACTATCAGCAAAATGTAGAAGAGTCTTGTGAAGGACAAGCCTGCATCCTGAGAGGAGGAGAACGGGGAGAGTCCAGACATTGTTGCAGTTACGGTATTGCGTAAAACCAAAGCTAACTTCTGAAGAAGACTGATGCTGTGTTGCTTTCACGAGTCGTGAAAAATTGTCTGAATCCAAAATTCGTATTTCAGCAAAATAGATTTGTATATTGTCACTCAAATGAGCAGAGTAAGTAGACTAGTGAGCAAACGTGCTTCTATATCAGTGGCTAGAAATCAGCAAATTATTTACAGTTTAGCAGTAACACATCCCTCAGGGAGTAATATAAAGTATCCGGGATTACTTGCAACAGTTTGATTACTGATATGAAATGCATCCCAGTTTAACATAAGTGGAAATGTATTCCATAGCTCAGCACTAAAAAAAATATAAATGCTCATTTAGAAAATAATTTGGCATCTAAGTACAGCTGTGTAAAGCAGTGGAAACTCCTCGTAGCTAGTGCTTAACTTGACAGAACAGCCATTAGCCATGACAAGCCACAGGAGTGCATGGTCATTTTGGAAATAAATGTGGTGTAATGCAGTACATGCAGTAACGTATCCTCAAGCTTTTATTTTCCTTTGGTGTAAAATGCATTCCCATTTTGTATTTAGGTCAAGTGCTACAAGTACTGGCCTGACGACACAGAAGTTTATGGTGACTTCAAAGTGACTTGTGTAGAGATGGAGCCCCTTGCGGAGTACGTCGTCAGGACCTTCACTCTGGGAAGGGTGAGCACGTTTTGAAGGGGCTTGGCAAAATACCGTTCCCTGGTAGCAAGGAGTATGGAGGAGGCTATGCTTGTGCGTGTTGCTGTACAATACTAAATCCCTCTGTCTGGTTAACAGGTCCACAGTGTAGGCAGCCTTACTTCACCATGGGAGTAATGCATTGCATCAGGCTATCCAAACACGCGTCTCACTGTGGGATTTCAAATTTCCCTAGAAATGTTGTCTGCTACGCTCCCCTCTCTGACAGTCACCTCTTCTCTGTAGCCACACTTCTGAGCTGAGCGCAAGTACTAGGTTATGAGTCATGCCTGTCATTCATCTCCATTCACTCTGCCCTGAATGCTGCTGAGTCAATCTCACTTAATCAAAGAACAAACTCTGTGAATGCGAGATGTGTGATGCAGTTGTGGTCTTCTGGTAAATCGTTATACTTGCCTGTAAATGTAGTGGGCCATTGTCTTAATTAGCAAAACTTGATGCGAATTGCATCTAAGTCTATAAAAAAAAAAAATCTAATGAGGGAAAACTAGCGTACTTAATGGCAAAAGTGAAAGTTACAAACTTCAAAATGAAAGAAAAACCAATGACATCTTTAAGCTTTATATGGTCTTTGCTTTAAATAATTGGTAGAATGATGAAAACAGCATGTAGATTCTCTCAGTGTGTGTTATCATTATTTGAGTGAAAGAATATCTAGTCTATAAAATACTTTGAATTTCATAACCTTTATTTTTTTTGCCTTTTACAGAGGGGCTACAATGAAATCCGTGAAGTTAAACAGTTTCATTTCACCGGCTGGCCAGATCATGGAGTTCCTTACAATGCCACAGGCCTGCTTTCCTTCATACGGAGAGTCAAATTATCTAACCCTCCTAGTGCAGGGCCTATTGTTGTCCATTGCAGGTACGTACAGAAGAGGTAGATTGATTTTTTTCCACAACTGTGTATGTGAGCATTTACAGTAGTCTCTTGTGAAGCATCCATCATTTTGAAGTGTTTTGTTTTCGTTGTTCTCTTTTTGAATTGCCTAATTCACGCGGCAGTAGGATTTGGCTGTCTACAGCAATGTTTGGAAATAACCGGATTCTAGTACGCTTTTCCTAAATAGAATAGCCAGAGATTTTCTTTTTCCTGCAAGAGCTGCACCAGCTAAATCATATGATACTTCAGGCTATCATTTTAGGTAGCCTGCAACAATTTTGTGACAGCGTTCGAGAATAAGTGTAGATACAGCTGCTTTGATAGCTTGGTGTTGCATATAATGTCTGAACAGATTATTAATTTAAATCAAAGTAAACAAGTAGATGAAGGAAGATGGAATGAGGTTAATGGCAACAAATACAGAATGTTGGTTTTCCTGTGCAAATTTTGCAAGGTTTGTGTTGTTGGGACACAGTCTTTTGACAAATGGAATTTTCTGTCAGTACCGTCAAATGTTTAATTACATTTTATAGATAGAGTTACTCAGCCTTTACACATTTTAAGAATTCACTGTGCAAAAACGGTCCGTAGCTTTATATAAAACCAAAATAAATCAAGAGAGATTCTTCTGGATACTGTTAAATGTGCTGCCTGAACCAGGTTAGAGCTTGGCTGGTAAAACATACACTTGAGTTTCTTATTGTAAAATATTACTTAAAAATCATCCTTAGTCTTACTAAATAAAAACAAGATCGGTCGTAGTTTGAAGTGCATAAGCTTAATCATCCTGCAGATTTCAGTTTAAGTAACTTTTCTTTTTTACTTTAAGAATTGATCTGGATGATAAAAGGAGGAAAACAATTTTTTTTTTTTTGCTGTTACTGAGTGGATCAAATCTGATTGAAAATGGCTGTTTGGGGCACATCAAAAGATTTAAAGGGCATTATGAAGAGAAGGAGAGAAGATAAAAATTAGATAGTGATTGTGATGAAAGAACTGAATGATTTTATAAAAACGCTCTCAGTAATGGGTTTATAAAGTTTGTAGGTGTTTTCATGGGGCTATTCCTAACAGTATTTACTGATTCTTTTTAGTGCTGGTGCTGGACGAACAGGTTGTTATATTGTGATCGATATCATGTTAGATATGGCAGAAAGAGAAGGTGTTGTGGATATCTACAACTGTGTCAAAGCCTTACGGTCCCGTCGCATCAACATGGTACAGACAGAGGTACGGCAGTTTACCTTCAAAGCACCTGGTGCTTTCTGAAACATGCTAGGTCAGAATTTCACTGTCACTCTGAAAAGAGCAGCCAGTGGCCCTGTTGCAGGGTTATCTCCACTGGGGAGCATTGCTCGATGCAAACAGCACCCAGAACCAGGATGGTGCAGCAAACCTGCCAGCTCTTTCAGTCTTCACACAAACAAGTGCCTGCCTAACTTCGTAACAAAAGGAAAGCAAGGAGGATTTTTTAGCGAATACCCTACAGTAGGCCTGTCTGGAACGTCTCTCCCCAGCTCTGGTATCAACAATTCCAGGAACCCAAAGTTGGAATTTCAACAGGTTGCCAACAGTTTTAGACTATCTCCAATCACTTTATCCATGTTTGTCTTACCTGTGGAACTCTATGTCCATTTCACTCTCCCTTTTCAACTCTGTTTTTGCTTGCTTTATTAACCTTATTGCCAAGCCTTTTTCCTTTTCTACCCTTTTTGTCTTTCGTCATGCCTTCAGCAACTCCACAGTAAAACCATTGCCTTAGTGATGAAGCTATAACAGCTCCCATTCTGCCACCTGTGTATCACTGAGCTTCCACAGAAACATAGGGTTTTAATTTATATTAAGACAGGCTACCTGAAGCGGTTTGCCACCTCTCTCTACTGTCCTCCATGTGGACATCTACCTGAGAAGTCATTTCACCTGTAATATTGAATGTGACCACGTGCAAGTCTCTGCAGTTGGCAGGCAGGCATATCAATGTAATTTGGTGCAGTTTTTATTCCATGCTGCAACCTGTGGCTGTTGAACAAATAAATGTTCCCGATCAACTACCCCTGCTACAGGGTCATTAACCTTTGGGAAGTATGTGGACTGTTTCAGTGTGACTGCTTCAACCATCCCAGTTTAATCTGCTCTTGCATGTGAATTAACACCCCTACTGCTATTCCTTTCTCTTTCTCTCCCTTTTGCCTCTTACCTCTCCTCTTCTCTCAGAGGTCCCTACTTACACAACAAAATAAAGCTGTAATTGCAGCAAGTTCTTGTGATGGTCATCTAGACAACAGTGATGGCAATAGCTCCATAGCTACATGGGTAAGGCAGCACAGGCTGTAGAGCCAGAATATGATCATGGTCCTTGGACATGTGCTCTTGTTACAGGCACATGTTAAAGTTTGTGCTGTAAATAACCTCATCGGTATCCACAATACCTAGGTGAGGCTGGCACAGTTTGCACACTTCGCTTTATAGACATGATTTACATCTATTACTCTCGGGGTAAGTAAATATAATAGGCATTGTGTAAAAATTGACAGGAGGCCTGACTGAAATAGTAAGGCAGTTGTCTAGATCTCAGGGTATCTCAAGGCAAGTCAGCAAAAAAAAACGGGAAGAAATGTTTCTGTTGGGACACACTTAGGTTTATTACTGACCTAGAGCCGGCTATCAGATAATTGGTCTACTAGCTTGCAGACGCATAAGGAGAATGCAGCGTGCCAAATAACTGCTAATCACACTAGTAGTGCCTGAAGCAATTTACACTTTCTGCAAGTATTATAAGACTGAAAGCTATTTTTAAAAAAACCAAAATGAGTAAAGTCAACAAGTCACTGGCATATATGCAGAAACCCACAAGCATCACAAGAAAACTGAAAACCTCCCATTAAATAAATTGCTATGCCTGTTCTGTTAAGTTTTACTGAATTTAAATTGGTTCTGAAGAAAACATCCTTGTTAACTGCATCCCGATTAGGACAAGACTGTTTGTACTAAAGCGTTATTTAGTGGATTGATGGACACTACCTTGAATGAGTTTTGCAGTGTGCAGGAGATCTGTTTATCCTAAAAGAAGGAAAGATCTGTTGTTTTTAAATGGCTATGATTTTTGTTTCTTTGTCTAATTTGGTAGGAGCAGTACATCTTTATTCATGATGCCATTCTAGAAGCTTGCCTGTGTGGAGAAACTGCCATTCCTGTCTGCGAATTCAAAGCTGCTTATTTTGATATAATTAGAATAGACTCTCAGACAAATTCTTCGCATCTCAAAGACGAGTTTCAGGTATTCACAGTTCCTACTAACTCTTCATGTGACAACAATTTTTTTGCCTCTAGATACACTTATTTTAAGGGAAGGGGTTTTCATATCACATTTATAGCACTTGGTCCCTTACCTTTAGTCCACAAAATAAAGCAGCCGTGTTTATGTGCTTTGCAAAGTTGTTTTAAATATGGAATATTCTCCTTTGAATAAAATTGCAGTAAATATCTGTCTGGAATAAAGAGCACTGACTAGGAACCACAGAGACTTTTGGCTTGCATTTGCACAGCTAAGGCATAGCTCTTTAGGGCTCCAAAGGAGCCTCTTTGTTTTACTCCTTTTGGAGGGGATGGTGTCACGAGGAATCTGTTCAGTGGTACACGGAGCGCCTTCTACACCTGCAGCTTAACCCCCCTTGAAAAGCTCCAGCACGTCCATCAAACAGATAGGAGCTCTTATTTGCTAATGTCTTCTTACTAATGCAAGAAGAAAATGCTAATACCTTTTCCCATATTGCAATATTTTAAATTAAAACTTGGTGAATCTCAAGTCCATTGACTGCTAGTTCAGCGTGTTAAAGCGAACGTCCTCTCTCCCTTAGACTCTGAATTCTGTGACCCCTCGCCTGCAAGCGGAGGACTGCAGCATAGCCTGCTTGCCAAGGAACCACGACAAGAACCGCTTCATGGATATGCTGCCACCTGACAGATGTCTGCCTTTCTTAATTACTATTGATGGGGAGAGCAGCAACTACATCAATGCTGCTCTTATGGACGTAAGAGACTATCGTCTTTGTCTGCGTAGTGTGCCATGAAAAGCTGTGTAATATGAGAGAGAGCACTTGCTGGTTTAAGAAAGGGTGATTCTTTCTTACTGTAGTGCCCAGTAAAACGGTCCTAACAAAGAAGGGTGGGGGGAATGGGTAAGAAACCCCACCAGCTTGTGTTGCTTGTTCATAAGGTTTTTTATCTTTAGTCTTATGCATCTTTGTGGGACCCACTAGAAATCTCCCCTTTTCAACAGCATTATATAAAGCTCTAGTCTCCAGCCCTCCGAATCTCACATCTCAGCAGGATCTCAAAAATCTGCTGTTTGTCGGGAAGTAAATATTACCTACCTGAGCATGAGGTTACTATTGCTGTTTTAGCAGAAAGGCTACATACATTGAGGCAGAAGAGACAGAGGGAGAAGAAAAAAAAATGTTTCTTTAGCGTGTTTGGGGATAGGGTTGGTTTTGTTGTTCATATTTTGAGTTGCAGCTCTTTAAAGACCCTTGAAGTTTGAACAATGGAAGTATTGTCAGGGGGAAAGGTAAATTAATGGGAAAAATGGAGGTGAACCTGCTTATAGGTGTCTGATCAATAAAGCAGTTCATCACATGTCGTGTCAGATACCTGCCTGTGTCTGCCATTAGCATTTCCAAAGTTAGGCCCCTAAAGTCGCTTTTACAGTAAATACTTAAATAAGTGGCCTGATTTCCAGGAGCATCTCCCTTTCCTCAAGAATGAAGTGCTGTCAGAAACTGCGGTGTCAAGAAGAGATGCTGGAATAAAATGGCAAATAGCAGCAGAAACCATCAGGACTGAATGGTATTCATCCCGGAGTTCTGCCTGAGCCACTGCAGGAAACATTTGAACTGCTAGCAAAATGTAGTCCCTAATCTCACAATTAGCTATTGTGCCAGAAAAATAGAGGAGTAGCATGTGTGAGACCAATCTATTAGGGAGTCACTGGGGCTGAATGGATGAATTAGAGCAGTGAGCAGAATTTTGGTAGCAACCAAAATTGTTTAGAATTGCAGTTAAAATTACATTAAGCACCTGGATAAAATTGATGTGCTATGGACCAACCAACACAGCTGCATAGAGGAGTGTGGTTTGGGGAGAAAGGAAGACAACGCAGGCTGAACGGCCGGGTGGCAGGAGGATTCTGAGTGTGTAACAGCGTGTGGCAGGCAGGGACAGGAACCAAGCAATGTATTAATGGATGAGCAATCAGAGGCAAGTAAGGAAGGACAGAAATGGTAGTAATAAAAGGAAAAAAGCAGCAGAAAAAAAGTAATATATTACAATGAAGGCATATAACAAGGCTGTAAGTACAGGATTAAAACTTTGGGTAATAAAAGCTTTTTCTTGCCCTTTCTCTTCTGTTTTTTTTAAAGACTGGTTTATTCAGAGAGGCAGCCCCCGCTGCTGGGCAAGGAAAGAGGACTTTCGATAGCAAAACAGAAATGGAAACTTTCTGCTTTCCACAATGTACTTGTCCCTGTGTTCCCACGAGAAGGTGTCTGCTTACCAGTGTGACAGCAGATCTCCTGCCTGTTCTTTTTGAAAACCTGATCATCTCAGACTCTACATTCTCTCATCTTGGGAAAGACCAGAGATGATGGGGAAGAGGACGAGGAAAACATCAGCTAGTACCTGTGTTACTTCTTAAAAATACAAGGGAAGAATCGATACTGGCTGTTCCTCTTTGCTCCCTGGGCAGATCTAGGAAGTAGGACACAAGCCACTACTACCCCATGCTTCCTCCATTAGAAAAGGACAGCAAACATAGATAAAAAAATTGTCAGCCTCCTTATTCTGTTGTCAAGCAAGTACTGATGCTGAAGATGTTAATTGGTTATCTTCACAATTTACAGCAAGTAGAAGGGTGAAAAGAACTGTATTTTTTCTTCTGGGCCTCACACTATGCTCTTTGAGGGTATGTCGCTATATTGCACGTGAAGATCTCTCATACCAGTCTTCAAACAAGCAAGCTTCCATACCAAAAGTGGTTTCGCTACCCTACCAGGTCTTTCTCCTAGGTTAATTTACTCTACTCAATTCAGTAAAAAAACAGCCAAACTGCTTTTGGTACCAGCATGGGTGCTAAACACGGGGATCTCTGCATTGCATACAGCAGTCCCAGCACTTCATCTTCAAACTGGTGACATACAATCCCATCCGCCTACAAGAATATTCACCGTCTTACTCTGTTTGTCAGATTAACCTGTCGGTGCTTCCTTGCCAGTTCATATCTGTATTCCTTCACTGCAGAACTCTTCTGTGCATAGTTGCAAATTGCCTGCAAAAAACTTCTGATCTCTCCTCTTCTGCTTGCTGCTCGTAATACACGTGCTGCAGGGACTTAGCTCCCCTACTATTAGTTGCATCTCAGCTAACCTATGCAAGGCTGGAAATCCCTATTTGCAGTTGTGTGTAACGCAGCATACAGAAAATGGAATCTGCTGTCATGACAGGAAATGGTATTTTGCTGTTTAACTTCTGCTTTCTGCTTGAAATGGGCCCCAGTAATCCTGAAGATTAGTTCTGTGGGTGACCCTGTGGCTGTGGCACCGAAAGAGAATTTGGGATTGAGCTTAGTCCCCGGTTCAGTCACAGAGCTCATGTGTAACCTGCTGTGGATGGGGTGACCTTCTGAGACCCCTGCACCCCTCTCTGCAACACGGGGAGAAGGTTTCCTACACGGTCTCCTGGACACAGTGCCTGGAGTGGAGTTGCCCGAGCCTCAGCTCAGCAGAGCCCTGAAGAGTGTCTTCAGTGCCCCGTTCATATCTGAACTAAAACAGGGCTTGGCCTGTAGCAAAGCAGAAGGCAGACCTGAGCAGAGTAACCTCTTTGTTCTTACTGGAGACGACAATGTATTTTTAACATCAGCTTTGGTGAAATCTGGTGTAATTGATGTCACAGGTTTGTTCTATTTATGTGTTTTTTCTGTTGCAGTGTTTGAGTGGAAGTTATGAAGTACTTCCTCTACCAGTGCTAATAAAATCATTTGCCTTTACAGAGCTACAGGCAGCCAGCAGCTTTTATTGTCACACAACATCCTTTACCAAACACTGTGAAAGATTTCTGGAGATTAGTGTATGACTACGGCTGTACTTCTCTTGTGATGTTAAATGAAGTCGACTTAGCACAGGTTAGTTTGGTGCTCGAGTTTTCCACGTACCGTTGCATGCTTTAATCACTCTGGATCCACTACATGATCAAAATGTAGAGCGGCGCAGTGACTTTACAGTTATTCTCTGCTTTACAGCAACTAATTAACACTAGTTGCTCAGGAAAGGTTAGGTGAGATGTCTGCAGTGGAATAAGGCAATGCTCAGGTTGTAACTTACTATTTAATTATGCCCATTTTGCTCTGGCGCAGGGCTGCCCGCAATACTGGCCTGAGGAAGGGATACTGCGGTATGGTCCTATCCAAGTGGAATGCATGTCGTGTTCAATGGACTGCGACGTCATAAACCGAATTTTCAGGATATGCAATCTAACAAGAGTAAGCATTATCGTAACAATATGTAATGTAAAAATATGTCATTTTTAACACTCTCTAGGCTCTTGTGGTTTTTAATTTTGAATAACAGTAAAATACTAATGTTCTTAAGACATTACCCAGAAAAGAGTCAGTCAAGCATCGATATCTAATACTAATTTCTAGTACTTTTCTATAGCTGCACGCTAAGCAGAGAGAGCAGTAAGGTGAATGGCTGTTGTTCTGTGGCGTTGTCCCTGATGAGTAGATGCATGAGAAGTATTCTGTTTGTTCAGTGTGCAGTGAAAGAAATACCCCTGTAATGAACATGCAGTGACAGGTATTTAATTCGTAGCTTCCGTAAGACATTTTCCGTGGTGAATCGGGAACAGGAGCGCTGAGGCTGGTTGTGCAACCAGCACTTTCTCAGCCTAAGGTGTGCGAACCACAACATACAAGGAGGGTTGTGGCACCCTGCAAAGTGGGGTTTGAAAAAACTCTGAAGGCTCCTCTGCCTCTGAAGGGTTCTGCACCACTGTGCCTCAATCTGCGTTTATCATCTTTTTCTCAACTTCAGTAGCAGTGCCAGTCTTGCGTTCTCGTCGGCTCTTTCACACCTTGCACCATCTTGTCTTTTTGCTGTCCCGTAGTGTTTCGCACTATCGCAGCATCTTCTCAAACCCTGTTTGCCAGGCAGCGTCTCCTCCTTATAGCTCACCTCTATAAATCACTTATTTATGTTGCCTACAGGTAAAGAGTTACAGATGCTTGTGCCACTGTTATGCGTACAGTTAACCAGCAATCCCTATTTTATTTACTGCTACTACTTTTTACCTTTCATCCAAATCTGAACTTACACGCCACCAATTGCTACTTGGAGTATACATTTAACTTTCATTGATGTTGAAGAATAGCTGTGGGGAAAACTGATTACTGTGTATACAAAGATATTTTCTTTTATTTTGGTCACATTTTCATTTTTCAAAGTGCAAAGATCAGTTTGCGTGTGGCCAGTATTTTATCTAAACCTTTATTTTACTTATATTCAGAGCTAAGAAAAACATTTTCAGCTCTTCATACCATGTTTGGAAACTACAGGAAACTAAGGTGTAGGCACACTGGCAAATATTACGCCACAGTGCTTTTTTTGTTGTATTTTGAGACTTCCTCTTCTTTTTTGTTCATTTCTTATTTTCATTTTTTCCATTTCTTCTTTTTTACGATGTTTTGGTTTTCTGCTCCTCTACTTCTCTGTCTCTCCCATGCCTTTTTGCCTTTACGCCTTGCTTCTAAATAGCTCTCTGCTCTGTTCTTCCTTTTCCGAAATCCACATTCCTCTCCTTTTCATCTTCTTCAGCTCCAAGAAACCGAATAGACTATTTATTCTTCCAATTATTGAGGCCTTTCTTGTGACAGTCTAATTCTATTCAAAGCTCTACCTGTGTAGCATCTAGCACATGGAAAGCTCAGAGCCTGGCAGCAAGGCTCTCATGATTATCATAGTCTGGCAAAAAGGGAAGACTTCAAGGAAAATAGTCATATTTGTGCATCAATATTACTTGTTGTTTATTTATAATGGGGTCAGTTCATGCATGGGAGACAAAGGTATGTTTCTTCATTTCTGTAGGTCTAAGAATTTAACAGTGATGTTTTTAATTGGTTATTGGTGTTAAGGATAAAAACCCTTGATACGCAGAAACTAGGGAATTTGTCCATTTAGAAGTCAGGATAGGTTACATTACTGATACATTAGTGATTGATAAATAGTTATTGATAAACTGTGGATTGATAAACTGTGATGTTGTCTTCAATGTAGTTCCCTTTTTTCCCTTTTTTGACATCTTCCTTGAGCTCAAGTGGTACGAATTAATGGAGACCCTACCATGCGATGTACATACATGTTTGAATCTGTCCATAATATAAACACTTAGGTTTCATGTTAGCTTTATAGTTAGCTTTATATTTTGGTTTTTAAACCAAGATGTAAAGGTGCCATATTGACCTAAAGCTCTTTGGTTTCCCTCAGCCGCAAGAGGGCTATCTGATGGTGCAGCAATTCCAGTATTTGGGATGGGCTTCTCACAGAGATGTACCAGCTTCCAAGAGATCCTTCTTGAAGTTAATTCTTCAGGTAAAAAAATGGCAAGAGGAATGTGAAGAAGGGGAGGGCCGGACCATCATCCATTGCCTGTGAGTAATTGGGAGAAAGTCAAATTGCTGCTTATAAATAAATATAAATAAATGCTTATAAATTAGTTCTTGTTTTAAGTTCAAACAGTATTCTTATGACTATATTCTTTTGCACAGGTCCTTGTTTCTTTTATTAAAAAAAAAAAAAATAATGTACCTCTGGTACTGTAGGTTGGCTTTTGGTCAACTTTTGGATTTGTCTGTGCCAGGTCAAGGTACCATGGGAATGAATATTTTGGACATGATACTACAGTGATATTGTGTATTGTCTCCTGTACATAATAGCATGCTTTTTCAGGTACAAAATGTGTACAGATCAATTTCTTCTGTACGGTTTCACTAAGGAAGTCTTTTATGCTGAGTGCCAAATGGTTATTTTTTGTGTATCTCTTGTATATCGTCTGTTGCATTTTCTGCAGAAGGCCTACTATATTTTGAGGGTTTTAGACTGAAAGCTATGGATATATGAAATCAGAGAAAAGTTCTATAATTCAGTACGTGATCCTAAAACTGTTGTTGGTAAATGACCGCTGGCTGCTTATCTGAGCCTAATATTTAAATGGAAGCTGGTTTGGGAGTTTTGAAAAGGCGGCATCTTTTTCTCCCTAAGCAGAGAATGACCAATCTCTCTCCTATCTTATTTAAATACAAAGTTTAAAACTTAAAAATTAAATTATGCATTTTGTTCTTACTTTTAAAAAAAGGCTTCTGTTTAAATGTTCAGAATTAACTTGTGGCCCCTTTCTGCCTACCCCTTCTCATTATCCATGGAACCTTCTGGCTAATTTAAACTTAATAAGAAGTACCTACCTTAATTTCTTTGAAATGAAGATTAAAATAGTTCAGAAGTGTCCCCAAAGGTCAACAAGATACCAAATCAGTGATGCCTTGGCATTACTCTGGCTAGATAATCCTTATACCATAGGATAATTTAAGTGAGTCTCTTTCTAGAACTAAATGGAAAATGTTGTACTTGCCGTTGAACTTAGGGTTTTTATTTCTAATGCCTATGTAAATTAGGCTATAGCATAGCTGGGCGGCATGGTGGGCTGTAACGATAAAATTCAAAAGAAGTAATTGAGGGGAAGGTCAGAAACAGCAAATGTCTCAGACCAAACCGACTGGAGCTACAAGGAGACTGCTAAAGCCTGATCTCCCTGTGGGACTCACGAATCATTCATGCTTACAGAGTGAAAGAACAGAAACGCGTTTTGGATGCTCTCTTACGCCATGGTGACATTTAACCAACTCTTCCTTGCGTACAGAAACGGCGGTGGCCGGAGCGGGATGTTCTGTGCCATCGGCATTGTGGTTGAGATGGTAAAAAGGCAGAACGTGGTGGACGTTTTCCACGCCGTGAAGACTTTGCGGAACAGTAAGCCCAACATGGTAGAAACTCCGGTAAGCACCAGCCTATTGGGGATTTTATAAACAGCCGGGGAGCCAGAGGCTCTCTTGTTGCGTGAGCTGCGTTCTCAGTCCTGTGCCCACAAAACAGAGCAAACCTATGTTGGGCCACAAGAAGAAAGGGACGTGGGGTTTGGGTCTTGGGCTCCCCTTGTAGTACAGACTGAGCAGAGGCTGGTCTGATTCTTGGCGTGAATGTAAGGTTGGGAAATGTTACATCCTGTGGTGGAAATTTCTTGAGTGTACACACAAGTCAGCATCATGAGAGGCCAGGCTAAGCATTTTACGCTACTTTTCTCATAGTGGTACCGTGCTTTTCACAGAAAACATTCCGAGTTAACAGAATGCACTTTAATCTCACAAAATAACCTGGTCTATTTGAAGAGAAGTTGCAGCAGGTTGTGCTCACACAAACCGTCTTGAAATTTTACTGAGCAAGGCATTTCTTCTTGGTAGGAATAAGCTGTAAAGTCCAGTTTAGTAGCTGGAGATGTGAATATTTTGCTTCTTAATAGCAACTGCTGCTTTGGAAGCCGTACTGAATAATGATAATGTTTGTTACTCAGATTTGTAGTAGTCAAAATGATACCTCAGAACTTTAAAATCAAAGACTTGGATCTAGTATGTTGGAAACGAATATATGGAATCATAGTCATTTAGGTTGGAAAAGACCCTTAAGATCATTGAGTCCAACAGTTAACCTAAATAATAAACAATATAAACAATAAACTAATATAAACAATATGAGCCTGAATTAGCAAAACCACAAGACTAAATGTTGATATGTACATTGCCAGAACTCAAAATAACCTTCACGCTTCTGGTCAATCTTTACGCGTGCAGTATGAGTGCATATCCATCCATGTGATCACTTCAGTCACAAAAACTGAACATTGTGGAAAGTCCTTAAAAAAATTCTCCCAAGTGGATTTTTTTCCTTCCTGTAGGTGAATGCGAAAGCAGGTTAGACAGTGTTTGGGAATTTCTGCTGTTTGACTCTCACATTGCCAGCAGCCACTGTCACTTTTCAGCCAGATGGCTGCCTACAGCATAAAAATCAGGGATGCCAATTGAAATTAAAAGCGTTTTGCAGTTTATGCATAGTGAAAATTGCTTCTGACCTTGTGAACTTGCATATAGAGCAAAATGGCTGTAGCTGCCTCTTCCCATATTGCCCTTTTTTCCAAGTGTCGCTGTTTGCTTGGTATCAAGTAGCTTCTGTGGCATGATTTGCTTAATTATTGTGCTTCACTTCCATCCCTTGCCACCACATAAATTAAGAAGATGGTTAAAATGTTAACAGGTAGAGCATCCTGTAGCAGCAATGACATTGGGCTAGGTATTGCTGGTTTTGCCGCAAATACTTTGCAGTCTGCTGTGCCATAGACATCTGAGACACAACATATTGAATTGCTGCCTGGATTTCAGTTCACTGCTATGAAGAAAACAGGTCAGATCACATGGAAAATGACTTGTGTCACTGTAAAGGGATTCCGAGGTAGTTTGTGTGTGTTTCTGATAAATGGTCTGTAAACTTATATTTCATTTCAAAATAGTCCTGAATGCCATTGTAGCTTTAATCTGCAGTTACAGAATTTCCGTATTTACGTGTTTCTGTTGTGTGGGTTTTTATTCAGAACTCTTGAACAGCAGCAGCTGTTGAGTCGTTAGTTAGAAAACAAACTAGGAAAACCAATATATAACACTGTCATGTGCCCTACATTCAGCAACATGATCAGATAACAAAAATGAGCAGTGCAATAAAGCCTTTAAGATATCCCCACCACTTCCTGCTGATGGATCACGCTGGCTTCCTTTGCAAACAAAAATAAATCACAAAAGCAGATTCGTTTGTTAGGTCGCAAAGACAATAGAGACTGAATTCATTTCCTTGGTTTTTCTTCTCCTTCTTGCCCTCTTCTCTCTCCTTCCTCCTCCCTTTACCTCAGTATCAGCTCTGAACAGCAGCCTTGTTAAGGAGAAATACTAACCGTGATGGAATTTTGAGCTTTAACTTCTCTTTTAAATGTGCATCTGATCTCTTGGACGTTACATCGACACGGCTGTACGAATGGGCTGTGGGCCCAGAGCAGCTTTGTGTCACAGCTCAGGATTCCCTAGCCCTTCCCTGGCTGTCCAAGCAGCGGGCACTGGTTAACTGCTCAGTATCGGCTAACTTAAATATAAATGGTATATCAGAGTCAAGGTGCTTTCACTGCAAGAATGCTCTGACTGACGGGAGAACTTTTCACATTTGATAAACCAGTTCAGAAGCTGAAAAAATCAGAGAAGCAAATCATTGCGTTTCGTGGTCACGTTTTTTTTCCAGTTCATTGGTTAGGGTGAGTTTTTAAATCAGAGCTGGTAATATATTTGTGTAGTCGAGGGGAAAAAAAAAGAAAACCCAAGCACGTCAGGCTTGAAGTTAAAATTGCATAGTAGTTAGCAAAGACTATTCTTGTTTGTAGATATTGCTGCTAATACTTTAGAATCTTAATTTAACTTCAGTTTTTTTTTCCCCCTCTTTCCCTTTAAAGGAGCAATATCGCTTCTGCTACGATGTTGCGCTGGAGTACTTGGAATCCTCTTAGTCGGAAGGGATGTGACAAAGTTCACCAAATACATGAATCTCAATAAGCTGTTTTGACAACAGTTCTTGATCCTGTGAAGAAAGATTTTAGGGGAAGAGGGGGGCGGGAGGGATTTTAAATTTTAAATGCAAAGTATTTTTCTTATGAAGTTGTGTATCTTAATAAAAGAACTCAATCTGTTTCTATGCTTGTATACAGTATCAACATTTAGTGCCACATAAATACTGTGTAATGAAAACCAGAGTCAGAAGAGATTTGCCCAAATTAGGACTTTTCAGTGTTTGTATATGCAGCCGTCTCTCAATTACAGTAGAGCGACCATCTGTTGCATGTATGAATATTTCCTATATGGTATTAATTTTTCTTTTTGTTTCTTTTGATACATTGTTAAAGTACAATAACAGTGCAGATTGATAGTAAGGTTCATTCTTTATACGTTTCAAGTGTTGCATATATATATATTATATATAGTAAAAAAAACCTGGCTTATTTTGTTTTAATGTGCAATGATGGCTGGATCACATAAAGATCTTTATAAAGAAACTTAAACATAAGCCAAAGACTCAAGTGTAAATATGTCTATATGGAGAAAGCACATGTATTTATTGTTTACTTGCATTCCTTTTTTGATGGCTGAAAAAAGAAGAATCATTTTTCTTGAAGAAAGCTTTTTTTGCTGAAATCAAGTGTAAACAATTTTTGTAGTTTATTTTTTGTATGTTTTAGTGTAAGTAGAAGACATACTTTTTATGCATAGACCAAGAAACATTGGTATAGTGCTTTTGTTGTGTACATGCTTGTGATTCAGATCCATGTAAACAACTCAGTTACAGAAGGTCTTTAACTACAGGACCAAAATCAGAACATTTTCCTGAAAATGTATAGTTTTTCACAGTTGCATTAGGTAGGTACTGATCAAAAAACTACGTAAGGAAGGGCACACATCAAAACGGCCTTGCCTATGACTTGCACAATATTGGAAGAAATTTTTAAGCACCATTAAAATTGTAAGGGAATCAATTGTTTAAAAAAATATTGAAGCACAGGTCAACAGGAGAACTGCCAGACAAATAGATGGCTCTGCATATGCCCGTGAGGGTAAAAAAGTATTTGTTTTTAATGTGCATGATGGCTGGATCACATAAAGATCTTTATAAAGAAACTTAAACATAAGCCAAAGACTCAAGTGTAAATATGTCTATATGGAGAAAGCACATGTATTTATTGTTTACTTGCATTCCTTTTTTGATGGCTGAAAAAAGAAGAATCATTTTTCTTGAAGAAAGCTTTTTTTGCTGAAATCAAGTGTAAACAATTTTTGTAGTTTATTTTTTGTATGTTTTAGTGTAAGTAGAAGACATACTTTTTATGCATAGACCAAGAAACATTGGTATAGTGCTTTTGTTGTGTACATGCTTGTGATTCAGATCCATGTAAACAACTCAGTTACAGAAGGTCTTTAACTACAGGACCAAAATCAGAACATTTTCCTGAAAATGTATAGTTTTTCACAGTTGCATTAGGTAGGTACTGATCAAAAAACTACGTAAGGAAGGGCACACATCAAAACGGCCTTGCCTATGACTTGCACAATATTGGAAGAAATTTTTAAGCACCATTAAAATTGTAAGGGAATCAATTGTTTAAAAAAATATTGAAGCACAGGTCAACAGGAGAACTGCCAGACAAATAGATGGCTCTGCATATGCCCGTGAGGGTAAAAAAGTATTTGTTTAGCAAATTGTAAAATTAAGCAATGTTTATTTTGATGTTTACGAACATGTAAGCTTTGCTTCCAAGAAAGCAAAATTTGAATAAACCAATGCCAGATTCTGATTATAGTTGTGGTGTACAAAATATTGCTGTGCTTTCGCTTACCTTGTATCCATTTGCTCACAAGGTTTCCTATATTTTACCAGCTAAAATCATTCCAGTCTCTTGTTGGTCTTTTTTAGAACTGACAGTAAAATGATAAGGTGCTTTTAAATATTCTGTAAAGTAAGAGTGAATTAAACTTTTATTTAAAGATTATTTATATTATTTCCTATTTTGATACCCTCTCACTTACTGTCCTTGTTAAGGAGTCATTCTTGTTCGGAAGACCAATATATTTGGATAAGAAAAATTATATTATTTTTCACCTCAGTGTTTCAGGGAGTATTTGAGAAGACTCCATGTCATCTGTATGCCCTAAGTTTCTTCCTTTACTTCAGACACATGAAATTACCCATCCAACTATATATGGCAGAGAAATGTTTAAAGAAATTCTACTTCTCAGATTTTTTTCAGTGCCCCCACCTGTATTGCATAGCTCCACCTCTTCCAGATCTAAAAAACCCTCTTTTTCTTTTGTCACCCGTTGTTAGTTCCTATCTATGAACAGCAAGGTAAACAAATCGCATTTGAAAATGTTCACTGGGTCTGGGTTCTTAATACTCAAAATTGCTCTTTTTTTCTTTTGCCACATTGGAAAGAGGATTAAGCTGCGTGCAATAGAATTGCAACATTCCCAGCTTTCTCTGTGAGGCCATGGTGTTC
The DNA here is from genome assembly GCF_000699145.1 of Aptenodytes forsteri. Lineage (NCBI taxonomy): Eukaryota > Metazoa > Chordata > Aves > Sphenisciformes > Spheniscidae > Aptenodytes > Aptenodytes forsteri. The sequence goes on from NW_008795490.1 coordinate 14,127,368, forward strand.
AGCTAACTTTGGCAGTCAAAGTGCTGGATGTATCATCTAAAGCTAGCCGTCTGGTCACCACATTTTGTGGAGACAATGCAGCATCTCCACAGACTGATTCATCAGGCCCGTTAGACGTGTGTCTGGGATTAAATGAATTGGGCTCTGGAAGAACCTTCCTCTGTTGTCCGTAAAGGGTGTTGAGAAGATTAGATTAGTCTAGAAGTCAAGATTAATTTTTTTGACAGATGAGATGAGCAGCTCTTTGGGTTGTGGAATGCAAAAGCCAAGTTCTGTACTGACCAGAGTGATTTTTGTTGTTTTCTTTCCTGACCAAAAATACAGCATTGCCACTAGGCGGAATGAATAGTTATTTTCAGGGAGAGCTGCTGTGTTGGGGACAGTGGGGTCCATCCCCACCAGGACTTCATAATCCTCGGTAAGATCTTTGTGTCCAGTTTCCCCTGTACATTAAGCATCACTGGTGCAAATGCTGGTATGAATCCTGGCATCGCAGCACACTGTGCCTGCACAGGAGTCCCCCGTGGGAGTATCCCCCTCAACTGGAAGGTATTATAGCTGCCAGTGGTTATTCCGCAAATGGGAACTCTGCCTATGTTGTTCAAGTACTCTGAGAGTCGTGTAATTTCTGTAACTAGCTGACTGTGGTGACCTAATGAGGTTTTGCAATAGCTCATGGTTTGAAAACCTGTGGGAAGTTCTCCCTTGCCAGGCCGGGAGAAAGTATGCAGAGGGAATATGGTGTGTGAGAAGCAGCTCAGAAATATCATTCTCCACTAATGCGACACCTGGGGGTCTCTTAGGAAAAAGACAACATTAGGATCGGCTTTTTAGTATAATATCGGGAAGAGACAGTTCGCTTTCATTGTGGCAGCTCTGTTCCCCCGGATAGATGCTGCTCCAGTATCCTTTTCTTACACCTGTGCAAGACAGAAGAAAGAGAAGTGGGGGGACTATGAAAACCTGCCCCAGAGGGAGAACAGGTGTTGCTCCTAAAGGGAGTGTGCAGTGGAGGGAGAGAAATATTCTTGACCTCGGGCACTTGAAGAGGGAAATATTTTACTCCCTGAGGCAGTGAAAAGCCACCAGCACCAGTATCACAATGTGTCGGCAGCTCCTGCTCTGGAGAGAAGTCCGTAGGCTTCAAGACTCCTCAAAATCTTTCTGCTGGCTACTGCCCTTGCTGAAATACTAGCACAGACTCGGTCGAGTGGCTACAGCCCGCAAGGTACACAGGCTCTGCTTTCCTCAGCGGCATGAAATGAAGGCAGGACCAACACAAGCAGTAAATACGGAGAGAGCAAATGAGCATCAAGTCAGAGTACAAAGAAGAGGCACGAAAGACTTCATCCGTGGAGGTGTGTAAGATGATTCAAATTTGAAATGAACGAAGTTGAGACTGATCTTGTGTCACATAACAAAAGGAACGAAACCAAAGGAGTATACAAGTTCCCAAAACCATGATTGCTTTGTGCGAGAAGGTATTCTTTGCTCTAGAACTGAAGAGTGATGACTCCGGTGTCCTAGTCTCCGTAGTTGATAGTGGAAGGAGTTCGGAATGTTGCCTTGATGGCTTTGGTTCATTTTCTATAGACCAGTAACCGAAGAGGTAACTTAGGGATGTGTTCAAACTATCTGAATTTTCCCAAAATAGCCAGATCTTAGGATTCAACACTGAAGGACCGTGTCAGGCCTCAAGCACCTTAAATCCTTGGAAGTGTCTAAAGCAGTGCCGTGGAGATCGAAGTTTGCTAAAAAAAGAGCTACTAAACCTCAGCACTGTGTATGGAGAGAGGCTTCTCTTTTTTTTTTTCTTTTTTTTTCTTTTTTTTTTTCTTTTTTTTTTTTCCCCACCCTCTGAATCTGCCTTCCCTGTTCATAGTGACCCAGCTCCAGCAAGCGGGTGTGAAGAGACCCAGTTTTTGAACTTTTATCCGGGTCCTGAGAGATCAGACCCCAGCTGGTTGATGAGATCCTAGAATTTACATTTCCTGCTTCCTGGGTAAGTGCTGCCATCAAGAAACAACAGCTTTGAAATAGGCTTTGCGTTCCTGGAAAATGGTCATAGGCATAAGTTTGAAGCTTGAAGCTTAGTATCCTCAGTATATGCAAGGAGTCACTGGGATTTATTTCATTCAGGAAGTTGGTCAGATAATAGAATTATGTAGTTTATGGTACGACCTTGCCTTGCCCAAGGTACTACGTTAAGAAACACGATATTCTTTAGAGAAACATGAAAGCAGATGCTACTGCAGGGGTGTGCTATTTCAAATGGGTTAACAATTTCCAAAATTGAAGGTCTAAAAAAGCAAACTGGGGAAGCAATGGTAGACAAGTGCTATGTCACTGAGCCTCCAACGTGAATTGAAATGTTAAAGGACAAGGAAGGGGCAGCCTGAGAAAAAAATGTTGCAGAATCATTGCGTGGCCAGGCCACCTGGACTGACAAATGACTGTATAAAGGGCCTCTTTTAAGCTTCATTCTGCTGCTGTGGCAGAAGAAACCCTGAGATCTTGAAATAAATGTAAAAGCTGCTTTTATAGTGCCCTGATCTGTACTGAAAAGTAATTCATTTTCTGCTGTACTTTCCTGTGGCAAATAGAGGTCTGAACTGAGTTAAGTGATCCTAATCTCACAAAAGAACCTTTGTGGTGGTTTATCGCTAGTGCTCTTCCTTTGTTAAACAGTCAAAGGTCTTGTAACCTCTGCAGATCCAGGATAGTCAAGGGTATCTGTGAATATTCACTTATGTCTTTACCTTCTGAGGTTGAATAATCTGCTAGTAACAGATTGCGTATACTGAGGATGAGACTTTCAGAATATGCAGAGGTTTAGTCCTATAAATTTCCCTTCAACTTTATGCAGCAAAACCTTGTCTTCATTATTTTTTCAACTAGAGGCTCTGTTTGAACAAAATTTGAGATGCTGACAATATTGAAGAAATGTTTCTAAATTATTTTAAGCTTGCTGGATGCTTTTTCTTTAAGCTTGAGTAAAAGAATGATGTGAGATGGTGTTGGTGGTTGATAGGCATAAATGTTACTTTGGCCCACGCTTCTCAGAAATGAATTCTTTCCCTTCTGTTGGGTTTAGACTCCTAATTTATGCAGAGATTGACATGTATGATGACAGGCACAATAGGATGCTTACCTAATAATAATGTTTATTAACTGTGTCTTGGCTAACAAAGAACAGATGTTTTTATGCCTTGTTGAGATACAATAGCTTGATTTCAATAGTCTTTTGTAACCCTTCTAGCTTCCATCTGGATCAGAAAATAGTCCTGACTTCACAAATTATATCAAGATAAATTTGAAATCCCCATATGCTCAGAGATTTTTCACATTGTCACTAAGTAAGCAGAAAAAATGAAGACTACGTTAAAAAAACAGCAACAAAACCCCCTCTTCTGGACGTGGAACCAAAACATGATCTTTCTGCAAGCCTTGGAATACCCTGGAGCTTTTTGGTAATGAGCACAAAATGGCATCTGGCAAAACACAGTACCTCCAGATTGTGATAATATGTGTGTATTTTCCTGCCAGGTGCAAACCAGTGTGAGCTCTTTCCATTTCACGGTGGAAAACTTTTGTCTTTCTTTTGTGTATCTAATCTTTTGTAGAATAGTAACTGAAATGACACAGTATTTTGCCGAGTCCTGAAATTTTGAAGAAAGTTACTCTCTTTTTGCACTCTGATAGCAAATGTGAAACCTGAGGTTATAGTATCTTTAGAGTTCCTCTCTTGAGGTAACCAGAGTGAGTTGGTTTTTGTAGAGGCCATAAAGCCAAACTACGATAAGTTTCAGAAAAGTTTTGAAAGACATTTGTTTTGCTACAAATTGTGTGTGTGGACTTAAGTCCCAGCAGGTGAAATCCCAGTTCATTTGTGGTGAAGGACATTAAGCCTCATTACTCATATTTTACTAGTCTTTCTGATCCATTTGCTGCATCCATAAGCGGGCACAATAAATAGCCCATCTGGACCCACAGTCTGAACTATCTTCAGTACAGAACCTGGTGCTGTAGCCTTTTTCACCAGTTTCAGGATGAAGTTGTTACGAAACTTGCTGATGATACAGATTAGCAACACAAAATTGCCTCTGTTCACTGAAAATGCTTGAAACCGCCTGCTGAAGGGGTATGTGCGTTCATTTTGGGTTAGGTAGAAATCGTAGCCTTAGGAAGCTCTGGCACTGCTGCAACCTTTTCTGTTGCACAAAATCGTATCATTGAAGCTTCAGTTGATGCAGTTTAAACTGCATAAATAGGTTGCTGCTTAGTTTCATCTGAAATGATCGAGGTTTCCAGCTTACCTCGCGTTAAGAAATACAGCAGTGTTTGAGCAGTAGTTCTCACAGGTCAGACAACTTCAGGGATGAGGATAAAAATGGAGCATAAAAGCACTAGGCATAGTCTAGGTTCTTCTAATATTTCTCCTCCAGCGAGATAAGCTGGTTCAGCTAGTGTGAGAGTGAGCTGTAATTACAGCTGTGAGAAAATAGCTGTGTGGTTTTGTCTGTGGCAAAGGCTTTTAAAAATTTCTTTAAAAAAACAGGGAAGAAGTGCAGGCTTTGTTTCTACTTCAGCGTGCCTTCCTTTCAGGCACTTGTTTACTTCAAATAACAGCCTTGCTTAACGCAGACCCTTTCTAAGATGATAGTCCTTTAAGTAGTCAGAGTCACAGCCTGTAGCAGTCTCTGTCCTCAAATACAAGTAAACTGTTGGTATGTGGATTCAAGGTAGCAGGTACAGGTATGATGGATGCTACAGTGCATTCAGGGGGGAACTGCAATGGGCAGAGGCCCAAGGAATAGGCCTTTTGCTTTTGCACAGGGGGATTTATAAACTTCATGCAAGAGAAAGAGAATAAAATAGCCAGTGAACTGCTTGGGACCAGAATGAAGATAGGAATCTTGTTCTCTGGGGTTTTGGGCAACAACATAGAAAGCACTGGCTTTGGATGTACGCATAGGCAGGATGGAGAGTATAAAAAAAATCTAGACCAGATGGAGACTTCCCAAAAAGCATGTAGTTATGAAACATATGGAAGAAAGAAAAAGAAATCCTGAATGCCCCAGTCAGTGAAAAAGTTTCAAATACTTCTTGTGGTCAAGCAAGGTTGAACAGATGGTTTAGGCCACTGAGGGTGAAAGATGCTGAGCGAGGGACAATGTCAAGGAAAGAAATGGGCAGTTTACGTGAGCAGTTTACGTGAGCAGTTTACGTCTGCAGTAAAGGAGAGATCTGAGTAGGTGTCATGAAAGAGAAAAAAAATAATCCCCCAAACCCAGGCTTAGCACAGGCAAGAGGTGTGAGGATCAGTTCACATACCTCATTTTATGACCTATGATCTCCACTTGATTTTTGGACTCAGGCAGTTAGCTGCCTTGAAGTCCACAAGATGCAATTTTTGTGATACAGTATTTGTCATCGCTGATCAAGAATAGGAGAGCAGCAACGTTGGTGCGATGCTGAACATCATCATTCAAATAGTCCTTATCTTAGTTTTGAGGACAAGCAACAAATGAGAAGTGAAGTAAATGTGACAGTAAGTTATAGGTCAGGCATGATTTCACAGGCATGATCTCAGCCCCTACTCCACTGTTAGTCAAGAGCCAAATGCTACTTCGCAGACTTGTTTTTTAACATAGTTATAGTTTGGTTTTGTTTTTCCTTTCTTAGAAGAAGAAAATTTACACTGAGAAAAGCAAAATTAGAGACTGGGGGGTGAGAGGGGAAGCATTTTGGGAGAGCACTCTGAGAGGCAGCTGCTTGACTACGGCCTCAGGGGAGAGCCACTGTAAAGGAAGATTTTGAAGACTGAGAATAATTCTGAGTGCTTAAAAACATAAGCCAACTTGGTAAATGAAATAGCTTCAGAGTCCTACGCCATTTAGCCTTCGGTGAAAATTGCAAAATTTGGGTAGGGGAGGGGCACATGCCCTGCAAGTTGTTATCTGTGTTTACAGTCCAGCATGCTGTCGTGGTTTAACCTCAGCTGGCAACTAAACACCACACAGCCACTCGCTCACTCCCCCCCAGTGGAATGGGGGAGAAAATTGGAAGACTAAAAGTGAGAAAACTCGTGGGTTGAGATAAAGACAGTTTGATAGGGAAAGCAAAAGCTGCGCACGCAAGCAAGGCAAAACAAGGAATTAATTCAC
>NW_008795490.1:14133831-14161483 GCF_000699145.1 Aptenodytes forsteri
GGGTCAGCTGTCCTGGCTGTGCCCCCTCCCAGCTTCTTGTGCACCTCCAGCCTTCTCAGTGGGTAGAACATGGGAAGCTGAAAAGCCCTTGACTAGTGTAAGCATTACCTAGCAACAACTAAAACATCGGTGTGTTATCAACATTGTTCTCACCCTAAATCCAAAACCCAGCACTGTACCAGCTACTAGGAAGGAAATTAACTCTATCCCTGCTGAAACCAGGACACATGCCAAAATAAAAATTGAATAAGCAAACGGCCTGGGAAAAGAAGAGAAGAAAACCTGACAATTGCTTTGATGATATACACATACAAGCCTACATTTTCTACATCTTCACTTTTAAGACTTTAAGTAACACACCTACTTGGTCATGCAAAGACTCATCACAGTATCATGATGTCCTGATCTTGCTCATTACTTTGCATTTTCTGGTGAGGTATCCATTCTGGACTTACCAAAGGCCACACAAACATTTAAAGAGGACAGATGCTCATCTCTTTTCAAGACTGTGTGTTTTTCAGACTAGACTCTATACTCTTACCTGATTGTTTTTTCTCTTCTTCCAGTGGTCTTTGTACATGACTGGGATCCAACAAATGGACATTGTATACTGCCCTTTCCAAAATATAGTTTAGGTTGCTCAGTTTTGTTGTTTTTTGTTTGTTTGTTTGTTTGTTTTTTTAATTCTTGTTTTCACTGATGGTTTTTTCAATTCTTGTTTTCACTGATGGTTTTTTCCTCCTCTACTCTTTCTTTATCTTCTACGTCTTAGCAGAGGCTGAAGCTAAGCAGGCAGGGATGGGACATAGTGTTATCTCCATAACACATTTCAGCTTTTCAGCAGAAAAGATTTCAAGGAGTAGTTTCAAATTTAGACTAAATGGCTGGACCAACACATCCCACCCTCTGATCTGGAGCCAGGATCAGCTGGAATCTCTGAAAGCAAGCTTCTTGCTGTTTGTCATTCAAAGTCTGGTGAGTGGTTAAGCAGGATGACAATGACTTAATTACAAAATGAAACAACTGCAACTGCTCTTGTGTTCCTTCCAGTGCTTCTCTGGGGTGGGGAGGAGGTGGAAAAGCCTACTCCCTTCCAATTCTTTAAAGGTCTCTCCTTTCCAATTCTTTAAAGGTCTGTGGGCTTTAAAAGCAATGTGAAACAGCACAGGAAGAGGTTTGGTTAGTGATGTGTTTAGGTGTGTTTGGTTTGAAAAAGATTAACCCAATAATGTATGGGAGGGGTTGGGTAACTCAGTAGAAGATCCTAGGTGTTAAGGGAAGGGGAACAGGAATATCTGGGCGTTTGTACTCCGGTGTGTATGGTGTAACTGACTTTCTGTCGTGGCAGTTCCTGAAATGTGCTACAGTGAAGTGATTTTGAAATGAGACTTAAACATTAACTAGTAAAGGGAGCGTGGCAAAAATCAATTTTCCCACACCCAGTTTCCAATAATGTTACCATAGCTGGTGTCCATGTGGGAGTGGGGACGCATGCTCTTATCTCCTTGCTGCGTTAAAACACACGGCCCAGGGACAGAATTCAGAAATCTGAGAGCAGCCCTGAGGAGAAGGACTTGGGAGTGTTGGTTGATGAGAAGCTCAACATGACCCGGCAATGTGCACTTGCAGCTCAGAAAGCCAACCGTATCCTGGGCTGCATCAAAAGAAGCGTGACCAGCAGGTTGAGGGAGGTAATGGCTTTAAACTGAAAGAGGGTAGATTTAGATTAGATATAATGAAGAAATCTTCACTATGGGGGCAGTGAGGCACTGGAATGGGTTGCCCAGAGAAGCTGTGGATGCCCCATCCCTGGAAGTGTTCAAGGCCAGGTTGGATGGGGCTTTGAGCAACCTGGTCTAGAGGAAGGTGTTCCTGCCCATGGCAGGGGGGTTGGAACTAGATGATCTTTAAGGTCCCTTCCAATCCACCAAACCATTTGATTCTATGATTGAAATACAATGTTTTGGGAAGACCATAACTGCCCCAAATGAGGTGAGGCACTCCATGTTACAAACATCTCTTAAGTCAATTGCTCTTTTCACTACTGTCCAAGCAAGGAGAGAAGACAACTCAAGGGAGTAGCATTGTGATGAGTGCCTATCATAGGACAGGCTTGGATGAGAAAGGGGATCTGGTTATCTGCTAGTTTTAGGAAGCTGTACATCATCCTCAACTGCATGTTAAAACAGGAATGAGCAAATTTTATTCAGCATTTTTGTTCAATCTTTGGGGTGTTTTTTGCTGTAACTCTGCTTGCTTTTGATTTTATTTTATTCTCTCTTCTATGAAGAGTTTGAGTATTTGGATTAGATGCTTTTTTTCCCTGTTTTAAGTACCTTCTCTTGTATGATGTATTAAATCTTCCTTGGCAAGCTTGTCTTCAGCTATACTGTGTTGGTGGGTTTTGTAGGTGGGCAGAGAGCAGAATGCAGAAAAAGAAATGAGCAAAATATGTTGTTTGTAAAATGGACTTTGGTGTAAGTGATGGCTTCGCAGATTTCAGATTTCATCCTCTAGCCAAGGGAAGTCTGAATGAATTTGTTGACATAATTCTACAAGAACATTTATAAATACATTCCTCAGAGAGATGTGAAGGGAGCTGTAGACTTTCATTTTTCCAAATCTATCTATCTATTCATGCTGGCTGTTTGTTAGCTCTCACAACGTGCTCAGCACCAGAAGGTCCAGGATGCTGTAGTGCCCCACAGGCTCTCAGCACCCCCTGGCTTGCGGTCTCTAGCAGTATGGTGAGGAGAAGGAAGGAGATGTGTCCAACTGCTGTGCTGTATGCTTCACCCAGAAGAACATGTGCTAGGAACACATTGAAGGATATGCCCAAGGGTCACAAATGCTCTTGGATGTCAAATAAATGTAGATGCAACAAACTGAAAACAAGATGAAAGGCTGGCAGAAAGACTTAAACTCCAAAGTGAGAGCCCCAGGATGTTTCATTACAGACTGAAATCTTAGATAATTTAAATGAAGTTTGTGGAGAAGGACAAGGTGAAAGAGCCTTGGCTGGATCATAACATACGTTCCATATTGCAAGTCTGCCTACAAGAAGAAATGGATGCAGTGTATGCTGCTCAGTAAGTTATCACTCTAGATGAGAAGTAATGAGATCTATTTAGCTTTGGAAAAGCAGACAAAATAGGCAAGAAAACACATGGTGAAGCTTCTGTCTTGAGTATTTTAATAGGCAAGGGTTAAATACACACTAGAAAAGTTAGGATAAATGCTACCTACGGGTTCGTCAAGAAAAAATGGGGTTTTGCAGTCTTTTTATAGGTTGCTCTAGAGAAGAGCCCCTGTGCTCTTTCCTCCTCCACAGCTGGGAGGACAGGCTTATTGACCAATTCAATAAGGAAATACATTTGTTTTTCAGCACTTTTCCCAAATGAGTCTCTAAAGGCTTAGCTTCTCACAGTGGGAAGTGTGCTGCATGCTGCTAGCGATCTCCCTGTTCGCTGTAGTGAAAGGGCTGTGTAGGATCTGTGTAGGAAAAAGGTGTTGGCCAGCAGCCATTGCAAGTGCTGTGTTTCTCTCTTGTGTGAGGTAAAGGATGGGACGTGTGCCTCCATTGAAGACCTTAGAGGGGTTTTGGTGACCATCCTGATTAGGTTAATGGTACAAGGCACGGCAGAAAAGGCAACACTCTGCTCTTGGAAAGGGAGAAATAGGGCTGGAAGAAGAAAAGAGGGGGGTGCTTATCTTTGCTTGATGTAAAGCAAATGTACATTGCTTATGCTGCTCCTGGATTTTTTTATGGCCAAATGTACTGGATTCTGCATTAATTTAAATCCCAATCTCTATTTAATTACACTGGGACACTTTCCTGAAACCAAACTTTATGGCTGATAAGTAAAAAAACCCACATGACACAATCAACGGAATAGAGCACTAGTTGTATCTGTGCCTGTGTCAAAATGCAGACGGGTCCCGGCCTCCAACCCCACCATCCCTCGGGCTGAGGAGCCATGAGGGCTCCTGAGACCTCCCTGGGTGTCCTCTTCTCTCACGGGCTGAAACTCTAGTGGGTGCCAGCCCAAGAGTCTGGCTGCCTCTTCCAATAAAATGACCCTTTAACCTTTCTTTGTTTCAGATCTTAGTTTTCCCACAGCTTGCTTAGGCTTTTTCAAATGTCTTCATCTATGTTCAGTTCTCCTGTGTATTTCAAAAAAAAAAACCAAACAACCCTCCAAGAAAGAGGTCCACCAATTACTGAAATCTTTATACTGCTTCTCCTTAAGAAAGAGCAAGAGACACCTGGAACAAGGCCATAGATGCAGATCGCTTAAGCAGCAAATGCATCTAAGCTTTCATATAGTAAAATAATGATGATAACCAAAACACCTTGCAGCAGGGTAGTATCAATGCCTTGAAAAAGGTAGGAAATTAGAATGAATTTAACTGATATGCTGGCAAGTGTTAACTGCATTTTATATGGAGCCTTTATTTTTTGATGAACACCCAATTTTGCTGCAGAAACAATTTGCTTTTAGATTCAACTTCATACACAGAGTGGAATTAATTGCAATTAACTTTGTTCTCCAACTTTCTGAAGCTGTTTCCACAATCAGGCCAATAAAATTGTGTGCTTGGTAGGTTGTATCTTTCTGTGTACTGTTTTTTTAACCATTAATGGTTAAAAAAGAAGAAAAAAAAAAAGAAAAACACTTGGTTTTGTATGTATCTTAAAATGACAGCTGATATTTCAGTTCCAATAAAAACGGGCAAACATATTCAGTGCCACTACTTTATCATTAATTTGAAAGTCAGACAACAAGTGTGTCATTTAAGATGATAAATATTAAGGATGACAAAAAATTCAAGGTAACCGTTATTAAAATAAATGTTTTGTTGATTTCTTTTCCCAGCTGCTTAAACTAAACTCTGGGTTCTAATGCTTGCATAAAAAGGGGTTATTAGTGCTCTTTCTTCTGGTAATGTAGACATTGGAGAGGTAAGGAGTGCGAGATGCCAGTTTTCATTCTAGTTCTGTTAAAGCTCTTTGCTGTCAGGGAAACTGTTTTGCTTCCCTTCTGTAGAAAATTGTCAGTTGATAGGTGAAACTTCAGGAATAATTACTGAAAGTAGATTTCTAAATTCCATTGGGGGAATCAATCTTTCACAAATATATTTAAATGAATTCAGTGTCCTTTTCTTTGAACAGTGGCAGGGTGCAAAAAAATTATTTTGGATTCCTTTAACAACATCTAGAAACCTACATTGCCTCTTTAAAAATAAATTACAGCACACCACACTCAAGAAATCACAAAGGGAAAGAGTGATATTTAAAATTAATTCAAAAAATTTCTCCAACATGTCTCCAGCTGTCAAAAATGCATTGAAGATATGCCAAACATATTTCAAAACACTTTTTGTAATTTGAAGATATTTCAAGTAATTTTTCCTCCCAAAGTAAATCTTTAATGGACCTGTACATCTCCCTAAAACTGTGGGATGTCCTTTTTTTATTTTAGGTGCCTCCCTTCCTTTCTCTTTCCCCCAGAAAACAACCACCTGCAGAAACCAGATATTTAATGAAATCTGAAGAGGTGGTGGAGTTTGACTTTTTTTCTTTTTCTTGGGGTTGTTTTTTTTTAGAGAGAGTAGAAAACTAGTTCTGTGGTGACAGCGCTCAGGTTGGGCTTTGGAGATCTGGACACAAGGCATGGCTCTGCCATAGATTTTCCATGTAGCCCTGGATAAATTGTAAGTTCTCTGCTTTGGGTCTACTTCTGCAAAATGATGCCTCAAACTGAGTATGGAAGACAGAGACCAAAAATGCTTAATATTTGCCTAGCTATTGGAACGGTGAGGGTCAGTCAAGTGCCCGGATAGATTTTAGGGTGTGACACCACATACAGATATTAATATTCCCGTGGGAATATTGGTTTCATGTTCTGTGCTGTTAAATAAAAAGTGGTAACACTAGTTGTGGGTCACCTGTGTGGCCCATCTTGTATAAACACCCATTTTGACAGGTTCCTCTTTGTATTGCAAAGGCCCAAAACTCCCACTGTATTAAACATTAGCATTCTACTTTATCTTCAAAATACTTTATAAACACTTAAGAATCAACCATCTTAATATATTTATAAAGACAGGTAGCATTAATTAATACCTGTCAATAGAAGGGGGAATTTTTAGCTTGACATTTTGAGTCCATACTAGTGCAGAGCTTAGAAATCTCAGATTATGTCCTTCTCTCTGTGGCTGAAAAAAACATTAGCAGAGATGCCTGCCTATGCAGCACTTGAACCTTTCAGGGGTTTGAGTGTCCAATTCACACACAGTGCTAAAACTTTAAATGTATTTATTAAGATGACAATGCTAATCACACTTACCAACAGTTGGAGAGAGAGTTCTGGAGATATATTTCCTATAGTTTACTGATGTATGCAAAGCAAATTCTCTTTGTTGAAGAAACTTTGGAAAAATGCATGTCAATATTCTTTGCAAGACTGTAACTGAAAATGCCATTATCAGTAAGGTGTTTCTATGGGAAGCCACAACCAACTGAAAGCCATAACTCTTCCTTATTAAGAATCTCTTCCAACCCCTATTAAAATCAATGGTAGGACCTTTCTGACTCCAGCAGGTACAGAATTGGTCAATAAAATGTAGAAAATACCCACAGGTTATTATTGTTCAGTCCATAAAAACAGCCAGCCAAAAACTTGCTATTTTTCAAAATGTAATGCGTGTACATGTGCTTCAGTTCTTTTAAAAGCACTGGGGAACCCTGGTTCTTCAATAGGCTGTTCACTGGAGTCAACCATTGGCGAACAACCCTCTGGGCTCAGGAGCTTTTACTAACTGCCTTTTGTTCACACCTGCTAAACCATTTAAATTTCATATGAAGAGCACGTCTAAGATCTCTCTGCTGAGCTGTAAGGAAATGTCAAAGAACCCAAAACATAGTTCCTGAAAACATAAAGGAAAGTTCACAATACAATCACAGGGCATTAAAATGTTCCAAGATTTTAAAGCCAGGAGCCATCACAATTCATTGGGGTGACCACCTGCTTTGTAAAGGTGTTAGGATTTTCAACCCCATCATCATTTTTGTACCAAGTCCAAAAACTTGGGGCAGAACAAGATAATATCTTTAGAAGGGCAGATTTTATCTTTGTCTATGGGCTTCAGCTGATGGTGAAATAATATAAATGTCTGTGGGTAATCATCCTTGCTTTTTAACACAGCTCCTCATTTTAAATTTCAGCAAGACCTTGCTATGCCTTCGTCTGCAGGATTAAAAAGTCCTCTACCCAAACTGACTCATCCTAGGGGGAGTATGAGCAGAGGCTGCCTGTGGAAGTAGGGGCGTTAAAAAAACCCACATCTTTCTGGGGTCACTGGCATATGCTGTGTAATGAGTGCTTTACATTTTAAGGTGAAATTAGAAGCAATTGTTGCAGGTGCTGGAGGATACGCTACATAAATGTTAGGCTAACAAAGCTAGGTTACTTCAGAAGGAATGATTTCAGTGTTTAAGAAGTGATCATTTTGGCTTTACTGGGCAATTGATCCCATCCACCTATACATACAGAAGCAGTAGAAAAAGCTTGTACACAAAGATCCATCCATCATGTAACTCATGTTACAACAACTCATGTTGTTGTTTAAAATAGGTCTTTAGCCAATTCATTCCCTGTCTCTCCGGGACAAATCCAGGGGTACCATTGTAGGGGTTGGATTTTTTGCTTATGATGGGGACAGCTTGTTCAAGCTGCTGAGACCATCAGTTTACATCACAGGGGCCATTAAAAAGGCATAGTTGTCAGTTGAGTGTCAGGTGCTTCTTGGGTGGGTTGTACAAAACCTGAGCGATCCTACCAGAACCAGTGCTGACCGGGAGAGGAAGATCCCAGCTCCTGAAGTCTCTGCGACTTCTTTTCATGCTGGGTTCACCTCTGGAGCAGTTTCAGTATAACGCCGTTCACCTTACTTGATTGAGCCAGTAGACTCCTCTAAATGAAGGGTGGCACTACTGCTGACCACCTATAAGAACAGATGACCTATCTTCCTTTCTTTCTCAGAATTGTTCTTGATGGTGTCCTATAGTCCTATATTTGTTTGGGGCCTAAACATCCCAGGTGTCCACTTGTTCCCTTGGGAGATTATTTCACAGCCCAATGCACCTGTGTCAGGGAGGATTCCCTAGAGTTTAGTCTGACTTTATTTTTAATGACAGGTGGAATTTCCACCTTACACTGGAAAAAATACGTAAGTGTATTGAACTTCCTGCAATACCTCAAGTTTGATTCAAAAGATAGCATAACCATTCAATATAAACCTCACTCACACCAGCCTCACAGGGCTTGGCTGTTCCCTGTTTCCCTAAAGCATCCTCCTCTTTGGAATTACAGTTCTGCCAGCTCAAGTATCAAATACATTTCCCTTGTGTTTATAAGCTCAATAAATGGGGCATATCTTCCCGTAGACGTAATGCCTGGTTTCATATTTACAGGATTGTTTTAAAGATTCCCTTCAAACAGCTCAACTAATGGCTGCATTTATCTGGAGAATGGTCTGAGCTTAAAAAAAAAATATCACAAACCTTCACAGGCTCGGAACTGATTTTATTTGGAAACCTGAAACACTTTATTGGCTTCCTGAAAACCAATAAGTAAAACAAATGAGTGTTCATCAGCACGGTAGAAAAATATTCTTGGAAATAGTTTTCAAAATTCTGTGTTTTGCCCATTTGTCCATTCATCTGAATTAGCTAACCACTGCTTTTCAGGTACATTCCCCTACAGCTTGTTCCTGGCCAGCCCCCTGGGGGAATGAGCAGGGGCTTTTCCAGCAGGGGGAGAGGTGGGTCCCTGTTTGTGCGTGTCTTCCAGAGCAGCTGGAGCTGCCGACACCGTGGCTGCACAAGGACTCGTGACTGCTTTGGTTCTTACAGATTTCCACGCCTGGCTTGACCTTCACCCTGTTGTTGGTGGGAGGGGATGGAGTGGCCAAACCGAATGCTACCTGCAGACTCCCACAGGACATAGGTAACATGGAGGTCCCGATAAGCTCTTTGTGAAGAACATAACAAACCAGAAATGGAGGTGTGGTAAAGGGAGATTTGTGACCGCTGTTCTTTCAGTACAGGAAGAACGAGCTCAGATTTTGCCTCCTCTCAGTACAGCATACATGCATTTTTCAGCAGCTTGTCTTAATCTTCAGTAGTGAAACTTGGACCAAGCAAAAGGAATTTTTCCAAGTCAAGATCCTTCTGAGAATTTAATCTCCAATAGGATAACCCCCAAAATGGTCCCTTATTACCAGCAGTCCATGATGATGGTGTGATAATCTTCCACTCTGGGATCAAGGATGGTTTGGCGATGGCAAATTATTTTTCTCTGCACTTGGCATTGTACATCAAACTGGAAAAAGCTCCTGCAGAGCATTTGAGAGAACAGATCAGTGGTTCTCATTTGCCAGTCTAGGTGCTAGCAGACGTGAGGACTCCTTTGATCACATGTGAGCAGTGGATAGCATTCCTGATTTGGACTGCAATTTCAGACGAGTGTATACATAGTTCCTTCATCACACATAAGACAGTTGGTTTTGTTAGGTTGTGTGATAAAAAGCTGGTCTCTGCACACACAGAGGAGCACAGAGGAACAACAGCAGGTGGGGGAACCCCAGAGGTACCCTTGTCCAGGGTATTTCCAGGCACATTACAGGAGAGCCATCAGCCCATTAATGGCTCATCTCCCCACTGAGGAAGCACAGGGACACAGCACCAGCAGGGCACCCCAGTAACCCACCAGAGAAATGGGGCCCTGCCCAGAGCCCCCCAGGGCATCGCAGGAGGGTGATCAGCCCCATAAGCTGGGCATAACACCCACTACATGAGTGGAGGCAAGGGTCTCCGAAGCACCTTACAGACTGAGAGGGGCTATACTTAGAGATATGAGACTCACTATGGGGTGCAGGGCAATAGCCAAGTACAAGACTTCCTATGGGATGTTTAGGCGGGGAACCAAAGGTGGGGAAAGGGTGGGGTCAAGATGGTTTTGGGAGGATGGGAAAATACAGGGCTTAAGGGGATAAAAGGGGCAGGTCACACACAAGCAGGCCGCTGGTCAGTCCGGCCATGCCCTGCGCCGCATCAGCGCAGCCCATCCTGGCTTCTCATTCAGCTCCATTTCTGATTATTTTCCTGTGCGTGTGTGTGCGCGCGCGTGTATGTGTATGGGGGTCTAATTGCCAGCAGCTGGAGCGGGACCACAGGTCACAGGGCCATGTGGGTGCCAGCAGGTCAAGTGGCTTGGGAGCCAGAGGGAGGTATGTATGTCCGTGTGCTTGTACGTATTAGAGGGGTCTGTACCAGCCACTGGCATGGGACTCTGCACCTCGAGGGCTGCTCGCATGCCCGTATGCCAGCAGAATCAGAGGCCAGTTACTGAGTGGACTGTGCCTGGACTGCCCAGCTACCAGAGGGATCCGCACTGCATATATACATATACATTTCTCACTAACAGGCCTTCATCTGGATCAGCCAGAGAGGGGAACAGGATGAGGCCATTGGTGCTTGTGTGAGTGCTGTGGTTTCTGTCTAGGTTGATCTGTGTGGCTGGCAGTGTATTTATGTGTATAGGTGCTGTATACGTGTGTGTGTGTGTTTGCGTGCGTGCCTATTGGGAGCACATGCTGCCGGTCGGCCCTGGGAGCACGGAGCTGCAGTCTCCTCCTCCATGCTGTTGGGCTGCTAGATTCAGCAACATAAAACAGGTTTTGTTCTGATTTTTCTTGTATGAAATCCATGCCTGTTTGTACATTTGCTTTGCTGGATTCAAGTGATTTTGAAACCAGTTATTAATTTTTATGTGCATTTGCAGTCCATGTTAAATGTTTTTTGTGGTGTTGTTCCTGGCAATCTTATCAAAGCAAAGAGCCAAATAGAAGTGAATTCAGGAACAGTAGAAATGGCCTTAGGGGCTCTTTATCCATAGACCAAAACAATGTGGACAGGTAAAGCCCAGCTGCTGGCACTGACACAATACCTGAAAACCTTGGGAGCCAGTACATCAAGAAAATTGGCTTTGATTTGCTAGAGTTGCACACATAATTTTTAAACATATAAAGATGTCACACTGAAATAGCTGAAACCACTCACACATTTCAGTGCTCTCTACCCTGTAAGAACCAGCTTTTTACAATATGGGTCTTTTGATTAGCACCGAATGTGTGTGATTTCCCCAGCTTTCTCCCAGATCAATTATATTTGTTTAATTTCATGTGTGTGTTGTTGGGAGGGGAAAATGAGGGATCTTTTGTGTTAAAATAGTTGATGAGTGGTTGGCTGTGCATGTTCTCTAGTTTGGCTTTTACTAATACCCGTCCTTCCTAGACCCAAAGTCCTGTTATTCATCTTGCCTGCAGCACCTGCAGCGTTAGCAACTGGCAATAGTGAGCTCTGCACCTGCAGGCTCCCCGCTTATAAAACCTATTTCATACTCTCTGGAGCAATATTTGTTAAGACCAAGTTAACAAACTCTTCAAACCCCACAGTTAGCCTGGCACCTCAAAGGCCTGGGCACCCACTATAAGCATCTTGGGTTTTAATATGTGAGGTTTTTAATATGTGAGTAATATTGTCTCCTGTAAATTATTACATATAGATGAAATGCAGCTACCGAGCTTTTTGAAAATAAACAGTTGGTTATCTCGCTCACCGTTTTGTCACAACGGCATGCTTCCTCCTTTCCCTGACACCTCAGAGAGACAGGAGAGCAGTGTAAGGGAACATGAAATCACAGTCACTTCAGTTTTTCTGGTGATCTGAGTCTGCCGCTTATTTGCTACGTGGTCTCACTCTTCAGAGGAGTGCTGCTGCAATAACAGAGCTTGATCAGCCTCAGAACAGCAGAGTTGGGACCAACGCAGCAGGTTTGCCCTCAATATAGTCTGATTTTCACATGGTACTGGGCAGTAGCCTGTTAAAATTCATTCCCAGTTGCAGCATCTCAAATTCAAAGCCCCACAAGTCATGGTGACATTAAAAAATCTTGGCCGTTTTGCATAACAACATTGTGTTTTAATGTCCATTTACATGACAAAGTCATTTGTATTCTCTTTGTATGTCTTAAATCCAGATACAATATTTAAGGCAGCAAAAGCATCAGAACAAAATAGTTTCACTTCTTTTCTTCAAAGGCTGTTCGTGGTTTTGAAGAGAACAAACACCAAACTGTTTTGCTGTGCTCCAAGAAAAAAAAACAACCAACAAAAACCCACCCATACATGATGTTTTTTTCCCCGCTTTAGGCAGGGCTGATATTCAGTGCCTTCTCTTCACAGGGTCAATAACCATCACCGACGAGATGGAGTTTCATGTCAGATCCCCCTGCCCCCTCCGAAGCCCAGTACCCACAGCACCCCCTGCACATCTCCCAGCCTGGCACGGGCCCTCGGTGGGCACAGGTACCCCAGCCTGGTGGCAGGGCCACCGGCTCAGCATCTCCCCACCTCACCCCACTCCAGCTGCAGCTGAGGAAGGAAGCAGCCACGGAGGGAAGGAAGCTGAAGTACCTCCCCGTGCTGCTCCTCCCCTCCACCGCAGAGCCCCACAGCTCTCCGGGGTGCAGCATGCACCAGGCTGCAAGTGTTGCTGCCTCAAAAGCTTTTCACTGTTTTTTACATGCCAAACCCACATGCTGCTTTGCTGCGGAACATGGCATCTACCCTGGAGAAGTTCATTCATTCTCTGGATCCCAGAGCCCTTCCCAGGGTCCTCCAAATCCAGTCAGGCATCTATTTCCAAGGTGAGCATTGGGTGCTTTCTGGCAGGGCTTTGCAAGTCCATCTTTGACATCGGGTCCCCCTTGGGACCAGGATATGGGGGAGGCAGAGGGAGGATGCTGACAGAGTTGTATCCCAGCAGTTTCCCACCAGCTGCAATTTTCCCTTTGAAGAACCAGTGTAATGATCAATGGTTTTGGAGATGTCTTTGCTATGGTGTGCATCTGGTCTTCTCACAGGCAGTGAGGAAGGAGCTGTAGTTACTCCTCATCGTATCCTGGAAAGAGTACTGGAATGAGTCATGAATTTGTTTTGTACTCGCACGGAGCCATCAGTCCAGCAATTGCAAATCACCTCACAGAAGGTTAATTGATTAAACCTAGCTCTGCTCTTCTGGGGTTGGCACAGAGAGGTGCTCTTTGTCTCAGAAATAAAGAACCAGAGCAACTGGAAAGTGACTGTGAGGGACCATAAGTTTTTCCTGATGTTCTGCCCTGCATTTGGGGGTAATTGGTGTGCAGCAATACGAAGGGATGGCTATGAGCCAGACAGGAGCATCACAGGGGCAATATTTTGCTGGGTTTTCCTGCAGCAGATCTTTTTATGATGTTTTTATTGCTGCGCTCTGCTTGTGCACAAAACACAGTGGAAGGATAGTAAAGACACTTGCACTGGAGGGAAAAGTTTTGTGTTTGGTCAGAGCATGGACTTTAATGACAGTGAAAACACCGTGTCAGGCCCATATATAAGTCTAGGAAAAGAAAGTTACCTCCCTGCCACTGCAAGGGAAAACTTGGGGTCACACTAGGTAAAACAGAAGGGGCTTTATGAAATGAGCCGAAGCCTGCTTCAGCTTCAGCCGAATACTTGCTTCAGCTTCCACAATATTTATCTTTACGTTAACCTAAAAATCCCCATACTGCTCCATAGTAGGAGGAGAGAGGACGTGGCTGCTGTTAGCTGTGGCCATGAAAAGTCTGAGCTGTGATCTCGGCGCTGTGGCCGGAGTGGGTGATTCTTCCCTCCGCAAGAACAGCCTCCTGGTCAGCTGAGTCCACCCTTTCCAGCCTCTTGGGGCAGAAAGAAAATGGGCAAGGGCATACTTAAGCTGTGATGGTGGCGTACTGTCCATGTTCTCCTGACTGCCCATTCTAGCTACTCTGGAAACTGCCTAGGACACATGAATAGTACTGATACACAAAAAGGCATTCTGGGAAACAAATGTGGCCAAAATTACCAGAAACTTTTGAAAATAAGCTTTTTCTGACCTTTGACACGTGGCCTGTTCAAGTTTAACATTTTAAAATGGCCCAAGAACTTGAACTGAATTAAGTTCTTGATAAAGATGCTACAGCCTAAGTGATGAAGAGTGGAATTTAAACTAAAAATGGGAATATCACCTCCTTAAGTTGAAGTAGCCACCATTTTTGTCTCTTTCCACACACCTAGGAAGCAAATATATAAATATATAAATACAAGTTGTATGTATATTTACATGTATGTACATGTATATATATGTATGTATATGTCTACACAAAATACTGTGAGATATATATGTGTATACAAAATACTATGATGAAATTATGGTAGCCCAGCTGTCAGCAGGTTTCTGAGTTCCTACAGTCTGCATCCTGCTGCTAGTGGATGGTAAAACTCATGCCACTACATTTTTGGAGCCAGGGTATTTCAGCTTGTGCTTCCATTTACTGTGTAAACCCTTCCACATGAGGAGAAAAAAACAGTGGAGACAACCAACAGATGGTTCTGCAGCAATGTTCTTGCATGTGAGAGAAAAAAGCTATTAGCTGATGACTGTCCGTAATAAAAGAGCCTGCACAGCCTTGGGAGGGGGTGGTATGTGCTATAGAGACCAGGGAATGTTTGCACTAAAAGTGAGAGCCCTTGTGCTACTCTGATGCTTCTTCAGTCTTCAGCAGCAGCACCACCTCTTCCTGTCCTCTGCTCCTGGTGGCTTCCTCTCAACTACACTCATACGTGTTTCCACCAGCAGGCTAGATGCAACACTAACATACATGCAGGTGTTTCTTGCTTATACAATGAGCAAGGCTGATACAGACGTGCTACTTGGCTCCTTCCCCTCACAGTCGGCACATCCCCAGACTACTTGCAGGTACCTAGAAACACCAATGTCCACTAGCAGGCTTGCGTTCGTTCCTCTCTCTTCTTCTTCCTTGCTTCAGAGGAAGCTAGAGATGCTCAAGACACTGTGCCTGAGAGGTTTGCAGGATCTAGGGCTACAAAAGATCTTCTTGGGCCAGACCCTCCCTTCCTCTCCCTCCCTCCCTCCCTGAGCTCTCTGTCTGTGTCAGATCTTCTGAACATTTTGCTTCCCTCCGTACATGGCAGCAGGGGTGAACACACTGTTCTGTGATTGCATTATGATTTATGTTGCATTTTCTGAAGCGAGAATAGTGCTTCAGAGAGTCTGAAGTAACTCCTGTTATATTGCTAAACAGGAGAGTGGACCACTTTGTGCACTTTGAATTTCCATTAGGACAACCATTCTTTAGTCCTTCCTCAGACAGATCCCCCGGCCCCCCCAGCAACCCTTTTCATTTTTCTTACCCATGCAGTACACCAGCAATCGCATTGTGGGGAATGGCAGGTCTATTGACAGGGAACATAGGTTTATTGCTATGGTTGCAGGGACCAAATCAGAGCATTCCTGCGCTGATTGTAGTAGCTCCCAACCAGCTACAAAGTCAGCCTGGTCAGCTGAGTCCTACGGGGATTAGCAGTTTTATGGAATTGGATTTCACAGGAATCTTTAACCATTCTCAGCACAACATGCAGATAGTAAGGGAGAAGATTTATTTTTAAAGCATTACATGGACTTGTTAGAAACCGGTCAATCACAAGGAACGACTAATTTTCTGGTGTAAGAATTTAAAATAGTGAGAATTTGTACTTATGTACATTCTATGTATATTCCCCTCTCCACAACCCCAGAAAAAAGTTGAAGGTTTCTTAATGTCAGCTTAACCAGGTACATAGAATGGCTACTGGAGTAAATAACGATCTACTAAATCCATTAGAGCTGTCACATCAAAGCTGCAGCAGCCAACCAATGAAGGCTATAGCTATCTAGGTGGTAAGGAGACGATGGAGCTTAATTCATTCACTGGTCTTCTGTGGTGCACTGTGGGCTGTCGGGATGAAACTCTTCATTTACTCTGTCTGGAAGCAATATTTTGCTCACACTGCACTTAGGTCTAGATGATTTTACAAGTAAATATGTGACTTGCAAATTAGCCTCACTGCTCTTGACAGAGTTTCAGTACCTCTAGAAGCATAAAGGAAAGCATAATGCTATAAGTCTTTGTAAGGATGGATGTATTTTTTCAATGTGGTAAGGTATTTTTATTAGAAGCTGCAAAGTCAGGCTCCAGGGAAAGAGTGGGAATTTGCTTGCCCTTGGGCAAGGTAAAAGCTCTAAAAGATCCCATTCTGCCTTCATACCGATGTAGCACCAAATGCCATCTAGGTCTCTGTTTTCAGACCCAAGCCTGCCTGCTGCAGTTCCTCGCGGAGAGTAAGTTGAAAACATATGCTGTGTGCACCCATTCCACCATTAGTCTCTCTACTGGCATATAAAAAATTACGTTCCTGCTGCTATTAATGGAATTGTGATGTATTTAACTGTAGCTCCCCAAACTGCAAATGGACAGGACCTTACGGACCCTGTTTCCATTCAGAATACTTTCAGCTAGAGAAGCTACGGGCAATTGAACTTTTGCTGTTGGTAGTGCATACTATGACCTAGACACCTTTCTGAGGAAGCTATGTTCCTGTTCACCTCTCTGTTCCTGGCTTGAAGCAGAGGAAGGGGTTTCCCTGGGATGATATCAGTGTTTTGCATGCTATACCTGGACTTTGGGGTTGGTTGAAGCCTTACCCAGTTTGCCTCAGGCAGGATAGCCAAGGTTTGAGGAGCTTGTTCATAGTCCTGCGTTCCCAGTCCCCTTTCCCTCCAGCAGCATGTGGCTGCATAGTCAGAGCCCCAGCCTGCAGTCACCGTCTGTGACTGTCCAACACCGTGCAGAGTCAGGAACATGGGGTTTTAGTAATAGCCCTGAATTCTTCTACAGTGCTTTTCATTCATCACACTCAAAGGACCATACAGAAGTAGAGAAATTATCGTTATCTCTGGTTTGAAAACAGAAACAGAGGTGAAAGGAGAGTGTGGTTCCGCAAACCCCAGGGATGCCTCTCGGGGCAGTTGTTTTGGACTTTGCAGTCATAATATCATTGCTACAGAAACTGGACTGTTGAATCTCTGAAGGGAATAGGAAGGCTGATTATAAAATGAGAGCAAGTTTGCCAGATACAAATATCTTGGTAATCAGCACTGATTAGAAAGGAAAGGCAGTGCAGACTGAAGTACAGGACAATTTAATAGCTCATTAAAATATGTTATTAAAAAACTAAACTACTGAAACTCCAATGGAAACTGATTTGACTGATTGAATATTTTTCTTTGAACACTTTAGTAAATACTGACGTTTAGTGAGCTAAGTACTGTATGACCACTGATTATTACAGATAGCATGCAAGTATGGGCTTTCATCTTTATGTTGCAAAAATTATGTCTGTTTTAATACTGATATAATTATTTTATGGGTAATTGAATTCAATATTCTGCAGTCTTAATTTAACCAGTGGCAGGACAGTAAAAAGTGTCAAACTTTAATTGCAAAAAATGTAGAACTGCTCAAGGCACCTATTCTGTTGGTGTTTCTTGTCACTAGCCACGTTTCCTAACCGCAGCCTTCCCATTTTTGCTCTGCCTAAATAGAAATCCCACATTGCCTTTTTTTAATCCCCCTTAAGCTAAATGCACACATCAGCAGTGGGATTAGGACCCCAAGGACTGGGACTTGCCAGATTATAGGGAGAGCTGGTAGCTCCTCTCTGCAGTTCAGCTGTTCGAAAGCAGCACATGTGTTGTATGAATCGTAGCGCCAGGACATCTCCTCTTTATGATGGACCCATGAAACTCATCGGGAAAGTTTATGCTGTGTGCTCTTTCTCTGAGGAGAAGGGATCTGTAAGCCAGCAGCCTCCACCTCGGCAGGTTGGGAGTGCAGTGAAGCAGCACGCTGTAAGTGCGGTGCTCTACTCTCTGCTCCCTCTCCCGGGGCTGTGGAAAGTGCCAGGTCTCTCCACGCAAGGAGAAAATGGTGGGAAGAGGCAACAGTGGGGTCACACATGCATCTCTGGTTAATGCCCCTCCAGACCTAAGGGAGTTAAAGATGCTCAGAATTGCCAGGTGGGGATGCCCTCTCTGGATGGCTGTTTGGTGCCCTCTGACAGATGCCTGAGGGGTGATGCCAAACAAAGCCCTTTGGGATTTGCTCCTTCTTTGGTGAATGTGAACAGCTCCATTGCAAAACTCTCTGGTGAACCATAAAGAACATGAACATGCTTAGGCTCACAGCTCGTCTTGGCTCTCCTTTGCTGGCTGTGTACCCGTGCCTGCTCACCATCTCTGCAGTTTCAATTTCTCCCTTGCTGCTTCTGTTACTGGGAAACAGCATCTTTCCACCGTGCACTTCTGTGAACCTTTCAGGGGAGCAATGGGTTCAGCAGGCCAGCAGCAGACCACTGGAACCTCTTAGGAAAAGTCCTGTTAATCCCGTAACTGCAGCTAGGCAGACTGAATAGAAGAGGAATCCTTGTATATCAAGTCTCAGCTGTCCTAAGTCCTAATTTAGACAAGAAATCGCTCTCAACACTAATAGTTAGAAAATGATCATGTAGGATGAAATGATTTTTTACTGTTTTTAAGTCAACCTGGAGGGAACAAATCCTGCTCCCTTATCAGTTTGAAAAGCCAATGAGTCGATGAAAGCTAGGATATGTGGTCTGTAATACGTAAGAATAAAACAAGCAAGCTGCCTTTTCAGGATTAATAAAAGCACATTTTCTTATAAAAAGCAACAAGATCATTTAAACAGAGGCTAAAGCATGGGCAGCTTTGAACAGCTTTGATGAAGATAATTAGGGTTGTATTTCTTAGAGGTGGAAGATCAATAAAAATTACCTGTGCATTTACTGGCGGGAGTCTCATTTGAGTGCATGCCAAAGGTGGCATTGCACATGAAATTGGTGAAATTTGTAGTACAGTGTTTGCACTTGGTAATTTGTCTCATTTTTCAGAGAGGTAGAAGCCAAATCTGTCTGTAAAAATGGAAGTCTTTTTCCCCTTGAACATAGTTGTTTCCCTTCCTCTTGATTGAGCAGTTAGGAGCAAGAGCCCCAGGTGCAGCAGGAGTAACAGATAGTTTGGCTTCTCTTTTGTGGTCAGTAATCAGAGCATGTTAGTAAATTTTCTCTATTAATATGTACCACTGAAACTCTCCTGTACTTGTTGAGGCTGCTTAAAAGACATGTTTCATTCTGAACAAGAAGGAAAGTGCCCTTCAGTGAATGCAATATGAGAACAAAACCTGACTTTTATGGGTCAAATATCGCTCATTTTATTCATGCCGCTGCCCTCAATGGGATGACTCATCCAGACACAGTGAGAAAAATCTGACCCTGGGTAACTGGCGCTGAGGGCGAAGCTGTTTCGAGGATCTCCTTGTGGGGATTTTCTTTCCGCAACATTCAGCTCCAAGCCTCTCTGTGGATGGCACAGGAGGTGGGCAGAATACCCAAATTGCCTGGCTTGTCTCGACACAGGGGTCAGCCCCTTGCCTTGGCTTGCTGATGCTGCCATTGATGTGCTGGTTCCCTGTGGTGGAGAGGGCTCCCTGGCTGTTGTTGCACTTGGGCCTCCAGGGATGTGAGGAGGAGGTCTGCAGCAGGAAGAGCCCTGTTTCCCTACACATGAACCTGCCATTCTATAAAAATACCAAGACAATTTTCACATACTCAGGCTCCAGGGTGATAAGGGGACAACTATAGCAAATGAGAGGGGAGGGAAGATCTTGGGATAAACTTCTCATGATACACAAGCCCATGACCATGTTCTGTTGCTGAGCTACAGGGCTTTTGTGGAGTATTTTTTCTTCCAGTAACTGGTGATCTATGCATGAGGAAACACGGCATTCGTCCAGGTTCACTGTTTCTGGTTAGCTCCGTTGGACACACAGTTAATGGCACAAGGGGCAGCGTGTTGTGATCTCAGTAGGGGAAGATGCTTAAACATGTTTCCAGTTCTGGGCTTTACCTGTGAAGTGCTCAACGCTCTGGCCTGATCCCACAACTTAATTCAAGCAGCCTTCTTAAACCGAGTCCAACAAAGCACAGATTTGCTGTTAAATATACACTTCAATAAACATACCTTAAGTCAAAGTAATTAACACTGCAAAGAAAATGAATAAAACCAAATAAATCACGAACAGCTAAAACAGTGACTAATGCTGTTCAAAGGCAGCTTTTGGCATTCTCTTCATTGCTGCAGTAGTTCCGACTCGTGTGGGTAAACCCAAACAAAAGGTCAAAGATGTTGCATTTGGAGCCGTGGTTTCACTTGCTCTTTCCATTATAGTGGGTGCTGAACACAAAACTCTGCTGCCACATGCAGAGTGCGAGCCCTCCGGATAGATGAGAATCAGAAGAAAGTATTAAAAAAAAAAAAAAAGGCCATAAACCTATCAGGAGAGGAATAAATCAGAAACTGCAGAAGTAATTTTTTAAAAAATTCCATTATGATTGAAATGGCTTAAAGCACTTGACATTTAAAGTTTGACTTTATATGGCAAAAGATAAATCTTACAGCTTTTGTTTTTTTGATGGTTTTGTGCTGGCAAAAATCAGACCCTCTGCAGCCTAATTAGGTACGATCAAGATAAGATGCCCTCTTTGCACAAAGCCTTTTGACGGGAGTTTACCGCCATTGCAATTCAGCAGCTGAACTCCTTGGAGGATTTGTGTCCCAGACTGACCAAACCGGCAGGTTTTTGTTGCTCAGGACATGTTGAAGAAAGAAGAGCTGTTACAAAGCCCAGTAAGTTGCTCTGTCACTTGACAGAGGACCTTCTACATAAACTTACGCTGCCTTCGTGACCATTGCTACCTCTGGGCCTCTGGAGCACCCACTGTGTGGGCACGGGGGAGCTGGGCTCACCCGCTCTCAGTGGGTGCACCCTCTAGGGGTAGGAAGGAAGGGGTGGATAAAAGCCATACAGATGCTTTATACTATTTGCAGCCACTCTCGCAGCCTGGGGTTGGAGAGAGAAGCTGGGGCACACTTCCTTCTTTGCCTGCCATTGTGCATATGATTTTCAGCCTCTTTGTATCTTCCCCACAAGATGTTAGTTTATTTGAGTTTAGTGGCAAAAATCCAGCATGCTGATTAGCATCTTCAGTGCTCAGGAGGTATTTGACTGAAAAAAAGAGACACCTAACTTCTCACAAGGAGAAATTTGTTGCTTTTCCCTACTGCTTAATCAAAGTATAATATGATTAAAGTTATTAAGCAAAACTCTCCTCCCCGCAACTTTAAAATAGATCTCTCTTCTTGCCAAAGAGCATAAACTCTGAACAACTGGCTAACCCCCAAATAATGCCTGTAAAGAATGGTATCTTTTTTATTGACACTAATTATAGATACATGATACCCTTCATATTACTTTGGGAGCCTGCAGCAACCTTAATAAACCTGTGATTTCAGCTGAGCTATGTCATAGGAAAAAGCAGGCTATTGTAATTCTGGCTGAATGGCTGCACCAGGGGGGTCGTGCCTTTATGTAAAAGCAGAATCATTTCACCAGCCCCTGAAACAGAGTCACCTCTAATCTGGGAAGACAGGACCCATATGGGCAACCGATGACAACATAATAGAGGAGAAAGGAGCACTGGGAAAAGGACGTTGGGACAAAGTTCTACTCTTTCAGGACATGTCGGGAGATCTTTCATCTCCCTGCAAAGCAGCCAGGTTCCTGGTTCTTTGGATCTTCTTTCAAAGACAGCTCAGCCTGCCAGCTGCAATGAATTCAGTGGGTGCTACTGAGAGATGAAAGGGAGAATTTTTTCCTTCAAGAATTCAAACTCATGGGGCTAGGGAGTCAATGCCTAGTGTTTGGCCCGCAAAGCCATTTGTTTTTGTTAGGAGAAAAGCTTGGTCTTTGTTAAAAAAAAAAAAAAAAGAATGGGGGATATTTGGTAGTGCTTAGCAGCACCCCGTAGCAGACAGACGGTTAGACTGGGAGTCAGCCAGCCTGGGCCTGAGCTCCAGCCCTGCTGAATGGTCCTCTGTGCTACCTTAGTCAAGTCTTTTGTCTTGTTTGCACTGCTCTCCCTAGCCCTCCTTGCTAAACTGCCCAGGGGCGTGTGACAAAAGGGGTGTATTACATACAAGTGATGTATTATTGCTGTTTAGTCATGGACCTGATTTTGAGCCATGCTTCCTATCAGCATCAGTGAAGCGGTCACTCTGAGAGCAGTCACCGAATGGGGCTCTAAGCTGCTGGGGAGAAAAAGGGGAATGTTGCTGAGGTATTTGCTGTTCTACCTTGTATTATAAAGTATTCTCTCAGTAGTACTGTGATATGGCCTGACATGAAGAATGACATTCTCCATCTCAGGCATTCACTGTATTTGTATTTTATATTGTTTTTAATACAAAAAGACTCTTCTTGTACCTATAATGATAAATAAATCAAATAAAGGGCTCTTGTTAGCGAGGATGGTGGTGTGGCTGCTTAGCATTTTACGAAAGATGGAGGAAAAAGATATTGAACCAGTTGTTATGGTTGCTTTGATGTGATCACTGCAGTTGCTAATATGGATTGTCAAACTAGAGATGAGCTTATGAAAGGATATAAATGTGTTTTTTATTGAACAAAGTAACAATCCAGAAAAGGTGGATTCAAAGGCAACACGCTTTTTAATTACAGCCTTCAGGGGCATTGTTTGATCACTGTAAATAAGCTGATTTTTTTCTGGGTTCTGTTAAAATGTTTTTTTGCATTATATTGCATACATCTTTCTCAAACCAAAAAGATTCAGTCCTTAAGGTTACTTGATTTACATTTTCAACGTCTTACACTTTCGTTGTGGCTTGAGTGGGAAAAACACAGTTACTATTTTGCAACAAGAAATAAATGTACTAAAAGGTCCATTTTAATTTTAGTCTTATTTTTCAATATATTTTGTGTGGGGGTTTGCATCACACAGATGAAGTAAAATCTTTCAGGGTCACATTGTCACACAGCAGGTACTTTCACAATGTTTTAACACCAATTATCATGGCTTTTAAAGGAAAAAGAATTTTTATTGTCCCTTTTGAAAACCGTGCAGTTTCCCTCCCTCCCTTTTATCAGCACAAATATTTGCTGCAAATGCCTAGATGACAAATCACACAGGTAACATTTTTCTTGTCTGAATGTAATCTTCATTGTACTATTCCAGGCAAACCGCCAAGCAAGGGCTAAAATCAGGGCTAAGGCAATCTAGTTGCAGACAAATATGTAATTACAATCAATACTGTATGTGCAATTGCGCCCCCAAAAATGAATCTGTTCTTGTATGGCTGGCAGTTTCATTTTTTAATGATTTTTTTATCCGGGTATCATTAAAAATGAGGCTTCTGCAATCATGGCCTTGGTCTGTTAGCCATCCTCCTCCCAACCTCTCATCCTCATAATCTTTCAGCCTCTTGGTCTCTTTCAAATGAATCTAATAAAGGAGAAGGTAATTAAAGTCCTACAAGTTGCCCATGAAAATGGTCATTTATGTAGATATCTATCTACATGCATATATACACATCTATCTATCTGTCTATCCACTTGTCGCGGTTTAACCCCAGCCAGCAACTAAGCACCACGCAGCTGCTCGCTCACTCCCCCCCAGTGGGATGGGGGAGGGAATCAGAAGAGTAGAAGTGAGAAAACTCGTGGGTTGAGATAAAGACAGTTCAATAGGTAAAGCAAAAGCCGTGCACGCAAGCAAAGCAGAACAAGGAATTCATTCACTGCTTCCCATCGGCAGGCAGGTGTTCAGCCATCTCCAGGAAAGCAGGGCTCCGTCATGCGTAATGATTACTTGGGAAGACAAACACCATAATTCTGAATGTTCCCCCCCTTTCTTCTTCCCCCAGCTTTATATGCTAAGCATGACATCATATGGTATGGAATATCCCTTTGGCACCAGCATGCCACTCATATATAAGTTTTACTACTGATAAGTTGTTGAAGGCTGGTCTCCGACTTCCTTAGTTGGATGGAAAATGTGGTGGCATGCCTAAGTTACTCAGTGGTTATATGTGCAATTTATCCAACTTCTCTTCTGGGATGAAAGGCATCGCCCTATGGCCACAAGTCCCGGGATGCTTGGGCACTCTCCACTTCTACGCTGCTAAGAGGTTTCCTCTCTTCTAGAAGACTTAAAGCATCCTTCCCAGCTGCTTAATACCCTTTGCCTCCTTGATGATGCCAAAAAATACATCTTTTCTTTCTTCCTCTTTTTTTAATTCAAGAAGGGGTTCACTTTCCTTGGTATTATTACAAAGCACTATCTTTCCCAGAGGATTATGTACCCATGTAATTGTTTATTTCTTTGATGGTAGGACAACCAGCTCCCCTGATTTTCTTTTTTTTTTAATTTTAAATAAAACCATTACTTTTTTTTTTAAGTTTTAATTTTCTTCTCACTTTTTCCTAGAACTGATGCTTTTAGATGAATGATCCATTTGTTTTCCATAACTATGTTATGTTTTGTTCTGATGAAAGACCCTGAGAGTTAAGGTGCTGTGACAGCCCTGTGTGTCTATTCTGTGCACTCTCTTTTGTGGCTTGCAGTCTGGCATTTATAATCCATCTTTTTTCTGAATGCATTATCTCGGCCCTTGATGTTTCAAACAGAGCCTGCAGCTCCATGTAATGCTTTTTGTAGACTCCAGCTTGAACTCCATATGCTTGTCTGCCTCAGGTGCTTTCTCTCTTTTATGAGTGCGGATTTTCTTTTCTTGTGTATTTTACCCTTTTCTTGTAGTGTTTTATATTCTTTGCCATCTCTACAGTGCCAGGCCACTGTTTAACCTGTGTAGGTTGTTATCTGAATTTCTCATGTTTTGCAAATCTTGATTGCTTTGTCAAAGGCTAATTTTTGTGTCATCCAATCAGCTATTTTTGAGTGTTTGGCAGAGCTAGTCTCTTCTCATGGATATTGCCAGATTGGATCTTCAGCCTTGGACCCGTCAATAACTGATCAGTGTTTTCACTTTTTTGCAAGCTCCGTTTATACTTTTTATTTTACTTCTTAAACTCTCTGCCGTACAATTTGTAGTTAAGCTATTGTGCCTGAGGAAAAGCAAACCTGATAAAAGTAGTAAGTCCTTCAGAACCAGCCATGATCAGAAACAGGGCCCTCCCCTGACTCCCCTCTTTATTTCTTGGTGGCACCACTCTGCTGCGGATATAGACTGAAGTAGTGGTTAAATCTTCTTCAATCACACCATTTTTTTTCAGAGGTTCAGCCTCTTAACTGCTCCATTCTTCCCCTCAGGGCCGTTACTTGGTTTGCTCTACCTCAGCTACCATGTTATTTGGACATCGGCCACAGCCAGCAAGGCCACCGAACGTGCGTGGCTCAGTGCCTGTGCTCGTATGGAGCAGTGCTGCCCGCGTGTGGGTGCACGGCCGGGCCCGGCTGCATCGAGGGGCACGCTTGCAAAGGCTGTCTAGCAGAGATGAAAGCAAATGTGCCCAAAGCCCATAATTAGTCAGTGTAGTTACTTTCATATGTTAAATGGTATCTAGGGGTCTATTTTCGAGTGAGGTAATCTGGAGAAGCTGGATCTAAATCTGCACTGAAGAAAAAAAGCCTCTAGAAGCCATGAGCTCCCATTTTGAGTAAGTTTTCACAAATATTTGTTCGAGGGTGAGAATATTGGAATTCTTTGCTCATCTTTCCATGTTTCTGTAATGCAGCGCTCATCACACTGGGTCCTCTGGGATTCCCTGTATCTAATAATATCATGGTCGCTTGTGATCTCTGCTGTGTCTGATGTGAGGAGTGAGGTGGTTCAGCACAAAAGGAACATTACCCTCTTCACGGCTGCTCAATCTTTCTCTCCCTCTCACTCTAATATGAAATAAGTATTGCACATACACTTTTCTGACTGTCACAAAATATCCTATGGAGCTCAGCTAAAGCAATGAGAGCTATGATAATTCCTCATGTGTTTATTAGAGCAGCAGCCAGCCTACTGATGGGAGCTGTAGCAATATCCAGTGGAGACATCTGAGTTAGTCAATGTTGAATTGCTCAGGGACTAAAGGGAGAGCAAACAACTATGCACTATCTTTACAATAAGAAAACCAGATTGTTCTTTTTTAGTTAAAGGGCAGCAGCTCTCTTGGTCTTCTCCCTAGTACCAGATTGGTTGAAAGGATGCATAAACAGCATGTTCTTTCACCTGACTGACTGATATTTGTGTGGCACTATAATCCGGAATATCTCTGTGCTAATCATCATCCTGGTGTGCAACAGAAAGGCAGTAGCCTGCTGGGGGAGTTTAGAGCCTAAGTACAACAGTCCCCTTGATCCTATGTAGGATTCTCAGCAAGGGAAACCAGTCAATGTTGTCACATCCAGCCTGCCGAAAGCATCTGCCACATGATTTTTTAATTATTTTTTTTTTAACCTAGATTCTTCTACATAGGATTAAAAATGTACATCAGTACCTGTCTTCTTCAGGGGAGCAGCTGGGGATTTCCTGGTGTCCATCTCAATTGTGAGAGCATTGCACAAGCAACAGACAGGTTTGTCTGGACATGTCTTCACAACAGGGTAAACTTAACCAGTTGCTCAGTGTTACTCTTGTTCATCCTCCTGTCCTGACCCAAACCTGTTGTTCTGTGGTGCTCTACTGAGGCTTTGGGTTTAGGCTAAAACCAGAGCAACTTTTGCTCAGGCTGGTCTCCCAGTGACTTCCAGTGAGGCCAAGGTGGTAACCAGGTGCTTGTCACCTGCAAGTGCTGCAGCAGAGTTGATAAATATATCCCAGACTCAGTAAGAGACGCTTGTTAGCCCAGGCTATGGGTGTGACTGGAATTGATCTTGAGTAAGCATTGGGAAAAGGAAAATCACTCGGCTAATAGTTGCATTTCTGATATGACACCTGCCAAAAAAATCCACAAAACCCCTTTTTTTGTTTTCTCCCCACCAACTGCAAGGAGAGCTGTGGGGTGAACAATGTTACTTTCTGTGGGAAGTGAGTTCTGCAGGCAATGGCAATATCTCGGTTCAGGCCATCTCAATTATTGATTGCTACTATATAGCCAGAGGTCAAGTTTTAAATATCTCTCATAGTCTGTGACCATTCTGGTTACCTAGGTTAAAAGGAAAAAAAAAAAGACAAGACTTTAAACTGAACAAGAGGTAAGAAAGGGCTATTAGGGGGATTGTGGGAAGGAAAAACTGTCTTCTCAGAGGTGATAAAGAGAATTTGTTTCTTCTAGATTTTTGTCAAAAATGTGACCAGAGAAGGGCAAAATTAACCTTGCGAGCCCTTTGGGGAAGGGAGAAATGGAAAGGAGAAAAAAAGTATTTTAAATAGCAAAGCAATGTCAGTAGCAGAGCAAATGAATACACTCACCAGTGCATTGGGAGTGGAAATGAGAATAAGGTTTCTCACCACGAGGGAAATGAAATTCTGAGATGGGATTCCAGAAAGGGTACTTCCACATCACTTCAGGACAGAACTTGGTAAGTTTTTAGAAGGAACTTGTCGTGGTTTAATTTCAGTCGGCAACTAAGCACCATGCAGCTGCTCGCTCACTCCCCCCCACCCAGTGGGATGGGGGAGAGAATTGGAAGAGCACAAGTTAGAAAAACTCGTGGGTTGAGATAAAAACAGTTTAATAATTGAAATAAAATGATAATAATAATATGATAATAATAACAATAATACACAAAACAAGTGATGCAC
>NW_008795490.1:14161998-14175230 GCF_000699145.1 Aptenodytes forsteri
AAAACATCGGTGCGTTATCAACTTTGTTCTCATCCTAAATCCAAAACACTGTACCAGCTACTAGAAAGGAAATTAACTCTATCCCTGCTGAAACCAGGACAGAACTGCACAGCATCAGAAGAATGGAAGCTAGCATTAAAGTCAACGTTTCTGATGTTCTGTGCTCAGTGTAATTCTGTCTACAAATGGAACTGAAAGAAGACTTAACCAGCATGTGTTTGCTGCATTGCCTTTATATATAATTAATTAATCCCATGCCTCAAAGCTTCTACTAATCTCCTGCAGGGACCAGGAAGAATTTTCCTTCTTCTGCATAACTTGGCTTTTGTCTTGGCTTTGCTTTATTCTTCCCCGCTGCCCCCATTTCTGAAACAGCAGAGATTGACCACAGCAAGAATGGAGAAGGAAGGGTGTTTTTGGCAGGGCAAGCTGCAGTTCCAGGTTTTGCTGAGGAAGCTCTGAAATGCTTGGTTGGATTACCCTGTTCCTGCACTCAAACTTCTGAACGTCACAGACAAAAAAGGAATTTTTTTCCTGCCAGGTCAGAATCAGTAGGCTCGTTTCAGCATGGGGCAGGGATTACCACTGTTAATTTGCCAGTTTTCCTATTTCTTGTACTTTCTTCAGGTTTTCTGTTACAACAGAAAGCTCAAATGCTGGCTGCACTTTGATGTCTCCTGGCCTCTCCCTGGGCACCTTCTAGGGTCTATGTTTTTTTGCCTTCTGCTGTAGCCTGTTGTTTCCTATGGGTTGTGCTATGCCCTGTGCCGTGCAGAGGCACCTTTCCTGCCCGAGCTTCACTGCCTGCTGATTTCAGGAGGCAGCTCCTGATGACCCAGGCCATCCTATGCTCTGCCTCGTTCCATTTTGGTCTAATAACTTAGAAATGCAGGTTCTTCAGACCTTTTTCCCCTTACATGCATCTAAGAACAGTGTACACATAGAGCTGATCTAGAGATCGCTGAAGTCACAAGATGGATTTTCTCATGACACTAAGGAAGAAAATGAAAATTAGGTTGGTTATCACAGGATAAGTATTATTCCATATAACTTATTTTAAGTATTTTTGCTTTCATTCAAAGAGGTAGAGACACTTGACAAAGTGAGAAAAAGCTGAATAATGCTTTTCTTTCCTTTTGTATTTCTTTTCAGGCTCCATCTATGAAATGTTTGGAAATGAATGCTGCCTGTCAACAGGAGAAGTCATTAAAATTATTGGCTTCAAAATTAATAAGCTCATAGCAAGTATCTGTGAGAATAATGAAGTCAGCCGTTTTTCAGCCAAAGTGGAATTACCACTAAATTTTCCTGGTATAGTATTTCATGAATACATGTTTTTGAGGAATTATAACCCTGAATAATCACCTTTGTTCATTTTATTGATTTGCTATCTTGATTGATATTTGTTTGAGGTTACAACTCAACTGTCAAGGATACAATTTTATCAGAAGTCACAAGATACAATCAACTCGTTCTTAAATTTCAACTCTTACAGTTCTTTTTCAAGCTTGGATAGAAATTATTAATGTTATAATGTTTGGTAGTAATGCTTTCTATACTTGAGGTCACTCAGTGCAAGAATTATTACAAAAATCTTCTTTTCAGTTACTTATGACTTTGCCAACTTATGCCTGAGCTGAAATCTTCTTTGCTGTGTGCTCAGACTATATTTTATTCACTATTACTATATTTTTATTTTATTATTTTGTATAGAAAATATTTTGAATATTTTGTTACGTTTTGTTTTTATTTTAATGATTTATTTTAATTCCAGTGGCCAAAGTGTCTGCTCCATGCCTGGAAACAGGATTAGAGGAAAATGGATGTGTTTTTCTGCTTAAAAAACACTTCAACTGTTCTCAAGTGAAGTCCCAAAATACCCATATTTTGGAGGATGGACTTGAAATTTGGCATGTTGTACTGACTTGTTATCTGAAACATATCTTCCTCTGTTCATGTTAAGGAGAGCTGGCCAAGTACTGTACCCAGGGTACCTAGTTCATCACATCATATTTATTCATTTTTCAATTCTGCACTCATCTCAAATGCTCTACTGTTAGGGCCCAGCTGTGTCAAATAGGGAAGTGATATGGAGTGCAGAGGCAGAAGTGCTGGACTGTGAGTATCCATGTGTGGGAAGTGGAGGCGGCAAACTAGGTTAGGACACTGATAGAAAAAGATTGGACCTCGGAGCAGGGCAGAAGGATGAAGACTTGATATGCAAAGATCAGGGACTGGAGACAGTGGTGGAGGTGGTTACCAACACCAGAGGGCTGCACCCACACAGAAATATATATGATGTAGGGCATTTCCTACTCTGGAAGTCTTGCCGGCAGCAGAGGTAATGGGAGCCCCTCGGGGAGAGGAGATGAGCGGGCTGGAAAACAGCACGAGGAGGCCAGCGGGATGCGGGAGGGAGCCTGTGTAGGTCTGGGAGAGAAGTTACGGGACACCTGCAGGTAGGAAACACTGGGACAGAGCACACACAAGGACACAGCAGCCCTCGAGAGCTTGAGGTCACGTCCACGAGTCACTTTGGCCAACGGTCTAGTTAATGCACTGAATGAGACTACAGTGTTGTAGGAAAAAAATAGAATGTAAACACTTAATTAACACTGTATTGTACTGCAAGCACATGGGAGGTTAAATTGAAGCTGCACAGGGAAACATAATATGGGTGTTTTCTAGTGTTTGAGTGCTTGACTTAGTAACCTCATTGATGTTCTTCTACTGTATTGCTGAGCATGTGAGAATGTGTGCACATGAATATATATGGTTTAGGTTATGCCAGTACCCGAACTGGTATGTGCTTTTTCTGCAGAGGGAGACAAGACACACTTCTTGAAGCAAATAAAGTGTAAAAGCGCATGGGAATGAAATGTTTCATCTGAATTCCACAGGAAAATATCTTCTTCCATGCCTTCATTTTCCATCTCCAAAATACAGATTTCTCTCTGAAATAGTCCTATATATAATTTTCTTTTCCCCAGTAGAACATCAATTTACTTTCATGTTTTTCTTATTTGGTGAATCAAAACCATTTGTATGACCATTTATTAAAAGACTTTTTTGGGATGCCATTTTCAAGCACTGGTAGGGCCCCAATGTAGTGATCAAAGACATTTTAATTATCTGTGGCTATCTAGAGATATTGAAGCACTGCTGTACTGTGAACTCTCAAGATACTTGGTATTTTTTTTGAAATCCAAGCTTCTTCGCTATTCTTAAAATTTCTTCTATCTCTAAAATATATGTACATATAGGAAGTCATATTCTAAATCTTGATTGGCAGATGGGTTTAAACATTTGAATCCTAAAATATCCAACACAACTGAGTGATAAATATAATCCTACATTTATTAACGTTGAATCTCTTGATTTTTAAAACAGAATGACTTGTGATTTCAAATGCTTGAACCTGGTGAATCTGGATTTTTTTGCATTCAGTTGATCAATTTTACAACTTGGCATTTGGATGTTGTTGAGCACATTTTTCAAATTTGGTCTAATTACTACAATTTGCATGCATACTTATGAACTCTCCCAACCAGTGTTCTAGAAAACTTGGTTATTTCACTAGAAAAATAAATTCAGAGTTCATTTTTCTGAAATTTATCATTACTATCCTTCACACGATGGGTATTACTGAACAGCAGCACTGAAGAAGGACATAATGACACTTCTTATTAGCCCAACAGGGAGCACCGCTCTCTTGTTCCTCTCCGTATATGTACTCTTACGCATTCAAGAGCTTTTTGGCAAGATGTAAATTTACCATTTGTCTAATTTAGTTCTTAGCTGAAGAATGATTCAACCTTACAAAGTCAAGATGTCCCCGTCTCTGCTTTTCCTTGACCTTTTTCCTTTTCACTTTATCACATACACATGCTGTGGTCCCAATGAACAAGCTCCCATGCTTGCCCCTGTCTCCAGAACAAAGCACAGAACTGAATTGCAGATGATCTTTTTCACACTGCCATTGACTTACTTCAGTAAAAATATCCGCAGGTCTCTAGGAGTCTGGCACTCTGTTTACATTGCATGTACAGTGCTCTCTTGCTAGTCTTGATGCAAAGAAATCTTTTGCTTTGATGTTATTTTCCATTTCCTCTGTCATGAGTTACCATTTGCATGCAATGGGCTCATGTATCCTTTTACTGTGTGCATGCTGGCATAAATAAGCAATGCTTCTATTTAGGTTACTCTGGGGATAGCGTCTCTGTGAGTGAAGAGCTGGGCTCATTGGCTTTAAACGAGCCTTACTCTTTGTCTTTCTGAATGTATTTTTTCTGAATTCCTTTTTTCTGCTCTGGCAAATCAGATCCTTGATAAAGGCCTAATCTTCCCTTTGCATTAGAGAAACTGCTGCAACCGCAAGTTCACTATCTGTGTTATTTCATTTTATCCTCATTCTAATTTGTTCTTTTTCATGCCTCAGAGGGCCAGGCTATTCTTTCTATGCTCATACACTGGGTAAAAAAAGAAGTCTGCTGTTAGTCTAGACACTTCAATGGCTACATCTAACAGCACTTTGAACTACAATTTTCACTACTAACAACTTAGCAGAGACAGGTAATTTGCACAACACCTGAACTGTTTGCCAGCACAAATGTTTTCATTTTGTTCTGTTATATTCCTTCTTCTGCAAAAATATTGCTGGGCCGTCCCTGTTCTCAGGAGGTCCCTGACAGTTGCTGCTGCTCATTCCTACATGGTCTGACAGACACATAGCTGAGTACAATTGCCTCTTTGAGCTCTCAGCCTCTGTGAGCCACAAGACAGGAGACTTGTCTGTGGCCACACAGCACATGCGTGGAAGAACACGGGTTAGGCACTAGAAGGCTCGTCTCGATAGGAGATGATGGAGAGATGGGAGAGACGGCCTTTGGGGCAGGATGGGGAGAGGAGGATGCTGGAGCAGATGGAGCAGAGGAGGTAACAGAGTGGGTGGTGGAGGTGGGGGAAAAGAGGAATAGCAATCAAGTCAGTCCAGAGAAGTTGGGAACTCAGCTGTTCCCAGTCTTCTGCATTACCTTGGGGAACAGAAACTACTAGTCTGGGACAGAAGGTCTTTCTGCTATTTTTTTTCCTTGAAGGCTACTTGCTGCTCTACTAGGTGAGCCTCGATACTGGTTTTCTCAGTTTTCTGTGGGGAAAAGAAGAAAAAGCGAGAATAAAAAGGATACTCCTTTCCTTCAGGACTCTAATTCAGACTGAAAATGGGAAGTCTATAAAGCTACAAGGAGGTACACTTTATCAGTCTATAACCAGTAAAAGAGAGCTGCATATATGGTTCTGTAAAAAGGTGGTAAAAACGTCCTTCTAGCAAAACATGCTTTCCCACAGGACTAAATGGGTGATCCTTGGGCTATGTTTTCTCTCTTATCAGTGAAAATAATTTTTTCAGATTCCCAAACCCTCTCTCTCTACCAATGTGCACATCAATGCCTAAAACTTTTCTTGAAAATGATGGGATGATTAGGTTTGCAGCTTACTAATTATCATATTATGGCTAGGCAGGCACTTCACCTAGTGAAATGCCACTAGGTGCGGAGGATTCCTGGAGTGTGACAATAGTTATACATTCCTGTAGTTATTATGTATGTGTAGTTATTCTTGTCTCCAACTGTAATTTTCCCTAAAACTATTGGGCATCAGTGCACTTTGGTTGTACACCAGATTACATTTAGAAAGTAGATCTATAGGAGCAATAATGCCAGCTCTCGATAAACCAACTGGACTTTTTTCCAGGTTTGCTATTTCCATCTGTCTTTCCCCCCCAGTAGTTCACCAAGCTCTCTTAGGAAAGTCTAAGTGAATTTGATTCAGTCATTTTATGATTTATGAAAAAGTACAAACACATTTGTGTTTGACCTCAAAATGTCCAAACTTTAGCATCTCAAACTTACCATATGTCTCCTACTCTGGAGATTTCCTTGCTATCTTAGGTTTGGAAAACATTTGTTTTTGTAATATGATTCATAATGATTTTAATAAGGTTCTGAATGGTTCAAGATAATGTTGTTTGTTTTTTTTCTTTTATTTTTTTTTATTTAATATATATCGTAGCAAGGAGAGCATTTATGAGAAGATACCATGGCAGATTGTGGCAGGGGGGTAGGAACCACAGTGGTTTTCACCCATTACACCAAAATAACTTTTTATATATTCACCTCTTTTCTATAGAGAGAGAAACATATGGAACTTTACATAGTCATAAGCATAAACAGATGGCTATTAGGTGCCTCTACTTCATGGGTCTCATCAATACAGAAGCTAAGTATGCAAGGCCACATGGCTCTTTAGTTGCCTATGCAAGCATTCTGTTACCAAAAATAAGGAAACCAGCAGAATGGAAGGTGAAGATTTTTCTGCTCCCAACCCTGATGAAGTCAGTCTAGATAGGAACCCAGTGGTTTTCACCCATTACACCAAAATAACTTTTTATATATTCACCTCTTTTCTATAGAGAGAGAAACATATGGAACTTTACATAGTCATAAGCATAAACAGATGGCTATTAGGTGCCTCTACTTCATGGGTCTCATCAATACAGAAGCTAAGTATGCAAGGCCACATGGCTCTTTAGTTGCCTATGCAAGCATTCTGTTACCAAAAATAAGGAAACCAGCAGAATGGAAGGTGAAGATTTTTCTGCTCCCAACCCTGATGAAGTCAGTCTACCTGGGCCCAAGGGGATAATCAATTGTCTAGTTTTGTATGAGATCTGGTAATTATGCTTCCATATGAAACCTGCTTTCCAACCCAGGATGCTCATTAGTTTGTTGCTGAAATAGCTGGCTTCCAAATAATTCCAAAAATTAGTTTGTTGCTGAAAAAGCTGACTCTGTAGTCCCAGCAAAATTAGTAGGGCCTGAGTCTACTGTCAAACTCATAGAGGAGAATAATGTTTCTCATACCTGTACATTGCCAAATATTTTCAACTGGGAACATTTTTTTAACAGTTTGTGGAGGCTTTTTAATACAATTCTGGAGGTTTTCTAGGGGCAACGCGCATGCTCCTGTAGCACAGATGGGTAAACATAGTTATTGCCTTTGGGATACATCACATGTACTTTGAATACATTTTTTAATGAAGAATATTCCTATTTGCTTTCTCCCAGCACTGCCAGGAGATGATGCCCATCTTGTGCCTGCAAAGCATGACACTGGAACACTGTTTGGGGGATGCTGTCTTTTCCACAATTTCAGTTTGTCATTGGTGCCTTGTCACTGCGATATTTTCTAAATGCTGATGAACCAGTTTGTCTTGATCTGCACTGACAGCTCCAGTAGTGATTAGGACTGGGGTAGCTAACTTTCTTGTTAATAATTGTGTTAAAAACAGCTGTGAGAAACATTAAAAATACCAGTGAGAAAGAAAAGTGTGTTGAAGTTGTACTCTGTACTTGTGCAGCTACATTCATGGATGTGGCTTCCTTGCAGCCAGGAAAAAGGCCTGAAGGCACTGAAGTGCTGCAGTGAGGACATATATGCAGAGGAGTATTTGCACAAGGGTACTAATTTCACACAGGAAAAACTGTCATACAGACAACTGTGAAGGCACAGAATTGCAGAAAGCAGTTACATAGGCACAACTAGTTTCTATCTTTGCAGTAGATCAAATAGGCTATTACTGTTTAGGCTGCTGACAAGCCCTCAGAGCTGTTAGTTGCCACAGATCCTAGCGGTCTCATGGAATACCTAGAACCACACATGCCCATTCTGGTGATAAATTCAGTTAAAAGCTACTCAACAGACAGGATCTTAATAACATCTCCTTTAACAAGAAGGGTGCTAAAGCTATGAAGTGAAAGTAGTGGGTTTTGTTACAGTGACACAAGAATCACAGCAATTCTGTAGCAAAAAAAAATGGCTGTTGTGGTGGAGGGAATGGTTTGATATATCCTTTTTAAAGAAATCAATCTTAAGGAGCCCCTGCTTCCATATAGGCCCCTCACTTGTGTTGATTGTGGTCAGTGGGTGAAACTCGATAAGGGAAAAGGTGTGGGAGAAAATAAGCAATTTGGAAGTTATTTTTAACTGAAGCAATCACCCAACCTAATTTGTTAAACAATCCCTCTATCAGAGGAGGTCTAGAGAAGGGAGTGAGTGTCTTCCCAACATCCAGCAGGAACTGTGTTCTGGCAGCATCCCACCTTGCTGAGACCCAGGTATCTGCTGGGGCATCCTGCCCTTTTCTCACACTCTGGTTCCCACAAGAAGGGAGTCATAGCCAGTGTGGACTCAGTTCCCACAGTAGACAACTGGGGGCAGGTGGATGGGACTCTTAAACCTTTGTAGACATGGCAGAAACCACTCATGAGATGTGGAGCTACCGTGAAGGAGACTCTAGTGGTGTCAAGCAGCAATCCTTGAATCCCCATCCCATAATCCATAACTGCCAAGGTGGGAGTATTCCTTTACCACAAAGATACGGTGTCCTTTGTGCGGTCCAGAGGAGGCAAAAGTGTGGAGCAGCAGGGGCCATAGGGTTTCTGCTGGCTGGCTTTGGGGGAAGGAAGGAGAAAAGTCACTGCATCTCTCAGGGAGCTTAGCTGCTTTGTCACTGTAGCTGTAGCTACCAGTTAATTTGTGTGGGTCCCCTGGCTTGCAAACTTGGCCTAGGAATAACCTCTATGTTCAGCTATATTCACTTGGAAGAGAGCCTTAGTCGATGCCTGTCCCAGGACGCTGCAATGTAATTTCACAAGGCAGCATTCACACTGCCGTGCCTGAGGAAGAAGACAGCTGAAACACACAGTTCAGCTAAACCCTACTGTTTAGTCCTCTAAACCGTCCACTTCATCTTCCTCTATTTTAAACACTCATGGAAATACAGAAATGTACGTATTTTTCTTGCGATGCGGACTCCTAATGAGACAGTTCCAAGGGGCATGATTAACATGAAATAATAACATCCCTAGGGGATAGGGAAGCTCAGATGCAGCTTCTGCCTTGCAGTACTTCAGCACTTTAATTACCTTGTGATGACCACAGTGCTACAACACCCAAACTTTGAATTACTCCATCTGTTGGTCTGGGCTATCAGATATGCTAAAATCAATTTCCTTTGCTCATTCTTATCTGTAGGCGCTACTTTTTCATTTGTGAATTGTCTTTAAACATACTTGGTCTAGGAATCCCCAGTCTGTGTGTGGAAGACTACATAGTACAACATTTAGCCAGAAACTTTATCCGGCATTTCACTGATCACATTACTGTTGCTCTTCCTCATACCATGTCTGCATTTTTTTCTTAAAGGTTGGTTTCCTGAGAAGACAGATAAGAATTTAAGATAATCTTTCTTTTTTCTGTAGCAAAGAAAATAACTTTTTTCTCTTGGATGCGTGCATTATGGACGTAAAAATGTTGGATGTCAGAAATTACCTGCAGAGTAGAAAGGGCTAATTCCAGCCGCCTATGATTTATATCATGTAGTTGGTATTATCTTTATAAAGTCACATTTCTAGCAACCAAACTATCAGCTATGAATTGTTTGATGTGCTTTGCTCCCCATTTTTATTACATTCACAGTCTAAACTTTGGCATGGCTTCCTTTATGTATTTCC
Organism: Aptenodytes forsteri; assembly: GCF_000699145.1. Classification (NCBI taxonomy): domain Eukaryota; kingdom Metazoa; phylum Chordata; class Aves; order Sphenisciformes; family Spheniscidae; genus Aptenodytes; species Aptenodytes forsteri. The sequence continues at coordinate 14,171,571 of NW_008795490.1, forward strand.
ATTTTATAATGCACGTTTTCTGTTCTTAGGTCTTTATAAGGTTGTGGCAGATAAAACTCCATATGTCAGCATTGAAGAAATTACAAGAAAAGTCTCTATTGGGCCAACAAGATTTGGCCATCCGTGTTTCTACAGTCCTGAGGATATAAAATTGGCAAACCTCACTATCAAACATGGTGAGCAAATCACCTTCAACTCAGTGGAAAAGGTCAATGGAACGATGGCTGTGAACTGCGGTGTGGTCAGAAATAACCAGTCTCATTCCTTTACTTTGCCCCTTTCACAAGAAGGAAAATTCTACGAGTGTGAAGATGACCAGATATATACCCTAAAAGAGATTGCAGAATGGAAAATCCCTAAGTGCAGAAACCGGATTGTCAAACTTTCCAATACTTTACATACGTGGGACTCCTCTAATCCACTTCCTGAGAATTTTGATGGCTGCTTGATTCTCACGCCTGTCTATGAAGTACAGGCAGTAATGAAATGTAAGTAGGAATCAAAGTCAATATTCTATTCGTCTCAGTATAGCAAAGTACCCTTAAATACACAAAATTTGCTTGAAATAGGCAGGAAGGATTCAGTTTGGTCAAGAATTCCTGACCCGTATTTGCTACTGATGCTAGTTTCAAGGTGAAAAAAGGTAAAAATAATATTGCCTTTTTTATTCCTTCATCAGCTGTTAATTCAGATAGTTATCTTGCATTTCTTTCTGTTGCCATTTTATTGATCACTACAATTAAATCATCGTTGCAAAGAAGATATATTGCATAGTGAAAAAGCGGAGCTTAGGAATTCTGTTCAGTTCTCAGATTCTCTTTCTCTGTCTCTCAGTCTTTGGCCATGGAGAAGTCACTTGATCATTTATGGCTATGGCAAGGAATTAGAAAAAGAATATAGCCATACATGTTGTAACACACTCAACTACCGTTTATTTTTCAGAATGAGGATGCTGCAGGAAGTAAAACCGTATCATTTTACTCTATTGCAGAAACAAATATCATTAGAATATAAACAGAAAAGACTCATGGAAAATTTCTGAAACCTCTAGGTTTGAGGAAACAGGAAGATATTAGAAAACCAATACCTTTAAAAGCTGTAATTTGTGTTACAAGTTTTTATGAAAAAAAAAATATTTTGTCCATGGCACATTATCACTGTTCTAGTTGTTCCACGAAAACATTGAAACTGCTGGGTTCTGTCCTTACCAATGTCTATATCTATGCCTTACTTTAAACCTGTTAGTGAAATTAGTCACAGGAATAAGATCAGAAGGTGTGCAAGGGTATAAGCACACAGTGAAATTCTCCGGAGTTATGGTGACTTGAATAGTTATTTTGTCCATGGAACATTATCACTGTTCTAGTTGTTCCACGAAAACATTGAAACTGCTGGGTTCTGTCCTTACCAATGTCTATATCTATGCCTTACTTTAAACCTGTTAGTGAAATTAGTCACAGGAATAAGATCAGAAGGTGTGCAAGGGTATAAGCACACAGTGAAATTCTCCGGAGTTATGGTGACTTGAATAGCCGAGCTGCAGTAATGACCCACGTGTGCGTGCATAGCGTACCCTCTCTGAACTGAGATACCTACCTAGGCAAAAAAACTAGCTTAAGCTAACATGTTTGACCTTGCTTGAGGACAGCTCAGGCAGTAGATGGAAACTCGCTGTAATTCTACTTGTTGATGCACCCATCCTGTTAAAGTCTGCAGGATAGGAGCTTAGCTTTTGGGAAGGTTTTGCTGCTTGTTGCCTTTACTAGAAGCAGACCAGTGAGCTCCATAGAAATGAAATCCTAACAGAAATATGTCATTCATGAGGATATTAAGCAGGAAATCTTTTCACAATTGAGGTTTCTCAGATGAATGATGTAAGTAAATGGATAAAAGAGAAAGAAATAAAAGTGGCCAGAGACTGTTAGCACAATATACTATACTTGTTAAATGCTTATCATGAGATATTCAGCTGTGCATGCTATGGGATTTAATGTGTGAGTTTGGAAAGTATATCTTCATGAGATAAAATACTTCATTTTCTACAACTCTAGCTAGATTCAGGAATCTAGCCCATCTTCTGAAGCTGGAATCACTTAGGTGTATTCCTAGTCCCTCTTAGATATATGTGCAGACTCGATAAGAATTTAATGTTTCTAAAAAACTTTCAGAAGATTCAGAAATGTTTGGTATTCACTTGTCTTCCAATCAGATATTCCAGTGAGAGTTGTATTTGTTAATTTTATTTCATGCCCATTTATGTTTCATAGTGTGCTCAACATTTAAGAAGCTTTAAATATGTCCTAAATAACTATTTAATACAAACTTGAAAAGTAGGCTTCACGGTATGTGATTAACTACTTTCTTGTGGACCATACAAAATGGATTTTGACCATTTTTAGAAGAACTATAAATAGACACAAGATAAAGTATGAGAAATACTATCCACAATTCAATAAAAAAGATTCCTGATAAGAGGGGTAGAAGATTACATTTTCACAGGCTGTGGGCAGGAATCCTCTATACTTCTTATTCTTAATAATGAACAAATTGCGTGTATGGAACTCCCCCAAATGCTCATAGAAAACTTTCAATTTCACTAGTCATTCCTCTTTCATTGACTTTCCCTTGCGGTGCTTAGGAAGTTTGTCACCTGAAGGCGTCAATGTGACAAAAGGAGAGCTGGAATAAACAGATCCTGAATCACTGTCATAAAACATACATCTGATACCGACTTTTAAGTATAAAGTATTGGTATGTCCTGCTACAAGGAAGTGTGAATCCAGGATATACTATCCTTGTGTGCAGGTTTATGCAGAATAAGTCTTATTGAAGAGAGTCATTAAATATTATTTGCTTGTTAAATTTTACTGCCCTGGTCAGTGATCTGTGGTGTCACTGATGTGGAGCCAAATTCTTAAACAAGCCTTAACTGCATAGTCAGCTTTGTGCTTGGAAGTTTTGCATCCAAAATTTTGCAAGTTCAGTTGTGATAAAAGAGTTGTTGTTCCCTGTCAGACTGTTAAACGCAATGGCTTGGTTCTGATAGTGAATAAAACCAGATGCCACAGAAAAAGATGCAAGAGTTCCACAGAGGACCACTGTAGTAGATATTTCTTTATTAATTAACAATAAACTTAGACTTTGTTACACAAAGGTTTTGCCTTTTTTTTACAGTTCTATTATTTTCTAATAATTATAGATGTTTTCATTATTCTTATAAATATCTGTCCTGGTTTCAGCAGGGATAGACTTAATTTCCTTCCTAGTAGCTGGTACAGTGCCGTGTTTTGGATTTAGGATGAGAATAATGTTGATAACACGCCAATGTTTTAGCTGTTGCTAAGCAGTGCTTACACTAGTCAAGGACTTTTTAGTTTTCCATGCTCTACTGACTGAGAAGGCTGGAGGTGCACAAGAAGCTGGGAGGGGGCACAGCCAGGACAGCTGACCCAAACTGGCCAAAGGGACATTCCATACCATGTGACGTCATGCTCAGTACATAAACTGGGGGAATTTCAGCAGGATAGACTTAATTTCCTTCCTAGTAGCTGGTACAGTGCCGTGTTTTGGATTTAGGTAATGTTGATAACACGCCAATGTTTTAGCTGTTGCTAAGCAGTGCTTACAGCTTACAAGGACTTTTTAGTTTTCCATGCTCTA
>NW_008795490.1:14175389-14180234 GCF_000699145.1 Aptenodytes forsteri
TTTATGCATTAAAAATGTTCCCCCCCCCCCATTTCTTCAGAGAACCCATAAGTTACTAAGAAACTTTTGTTCACTTGGACACCTTATTCTCATCTCCTCTTGTCTCTCTCTTCCTTTGTGAGGTCTCCTGTATATCTGATAGCTATATATCTCAAATTAAAACAGTTAGTTAGACTTTGACTGGCCCTATTAACTGTGCATGTTAACATATGGAGGTACACACCTCAGGGAAGGTACTTTTAGTATCTGGCCAACAGGACATGTATATTTTATTCCAATGTCAGTTTGAAAACAAAAATCAATGTATTTCTTTTTCTTTTCAGTTCGAAAGGACATAGTTCATATCCTCTCAGATCTAGATGTTGAGGTCAAGGATATAACAGACTGTTATGATATTAGCTCTTTCCTTCAGCCACTGTCTTTGGAAGATGTATTTGAAAGAACAAGCAAGGAATTTCCTATGGTTGCTGAGATAATGGAAGGGCCTTCAGGAAGCCAAAAACCTTATAACTTACTGCATACAGGAAAAGAGATCGTCATCTACAAAAAGTACCAGCCAACAAGAGTCCTAGCCTCTGAGATTAGAAGTGACTCCCCAAAAAGACATTTTTTAATCCCTATGAGCTACAAAGGAAAGTTCAAGAGAAGACCTCGGGAGTTTCCAACCGCCTATGATTTAGAGATAGCAAGAAGTGAAAAGGAACAGCTTCATGTTGTAGCAACTAAAGCCTTTGATTCCCCTCATAAAGAGCTTTTTTCTGTTTCGGTTGGAGACCAGTTTCTAGTTCAGCAATGCCAGACTAGTGAAGTTCTGTATGAGGGAAGAAAGAAAGTCATAGACGTTTTAGCTTGTGAACAAATACTAAGTGATACATATAAGAAGGTGCTCCTCCCTATGTACATGGAAGGTGGCTTTGTGGAAGTGATTCATGACAAGAAACAATACCAGCTTTCTGAAATTTGCAAAGAATTTCGTTTGCCTTTTAATGTCAAAGTGTCCGTGAGGGACCTTTCCGTTGAGGAAGACGTCTTGGCTGCCATGCCTGGTCTGCAGTTTGAAGAAGAAATCACAGACTCTTATTTGCTGATCAGTAGCACCAGCAGTCCAGTGGAGAGCTGGGAGATTCCTGTATATCGCTTAAACATGTCGGTCCATTTGCTCAGCAGAGATGTTCAGACAGTTGTACCTCCTGCAACTAAGACAACGGTGGAAGAGATCAGCGAAGAGCAATACTATATGGTGCGAAGATATGAAAACCAAACCCTTCATCCACCACCCAGGCCTCCCAAAAAGCCAACAACACTTGCACCAAAACCTGTTTTTGCAGTATCTAAGCAAGGTGTGTCTGATGTACTACAGGCTCCAAAGGTAAGGTATCACACCTTGTCTTTGAATCTCTTACAAACATAGGTCGTGTTCTGTCAATTTACCGTCTCCATTTCACTGGTGTATCCTCATGGCATGTACACAGATGGCTCTCAGTTCCCTGTAATAGGCAAATTAGCCATTATAGACAACAATGGCTAAAATCTCCAGTGTGTGTTAATTGATCCATGAAAAATAACGGAACCATGCGGACTCACAGCAGAAAGCTTGGCCGTGTAATTTTGCATGGATAATCCTTTACTGCACCAATGCAAAAGTGAAGGGAGAGACTTGAAGTGGCTGTATTTAAATCTTTATTAAGGGGAAGCATATGTTTTCATGATGTAAAGATAATTTTGCTCAGCTGGAAATGGCAGAATTAAATTCACAGAAAGTCAAGTTGGATAGATATTTTCGACTGCACGGTTTTGCACTTACCCGAGTGGTGAATAGATTTGGAATAAAAAGGGCAGCTGTTTTAGAATAGCTGTTCATGTTAAGAAAGAAGTGCCCCTTCTAGGACAATTTTCTTTGTGGTTAACCTAAGGCAATGCATTTGTTCATTAATTTTTGTGTTGGGTCTGGCTGAGTTGGAGTTAATTTTCTTCACAGCAGCTGAAACACAGTAAGATACTGTGTTTTGGATTTGTGACTAAAACAGTGTTGGTAACACACCAGTGTTTTGGCTGTTGCAGAGCAGTGCACCCACAGTGTCAAGGCCTTCTCTTTTTCCCAGGTTGCCCCCCCAGCAAGTAGGCTGGGGGTGGGCAAGAAGTTGAGAGGGGTCACAGCCAGGAGAGCTGACCCCAACTGACCAAAGAGATATTCCATGACATATAATACCATGCTCAGCAATAAAAACTGAGGGGGGTGGTTGGTCTGGGAAGGTAGCCATAGCTCAGAGACTGGCTGGACATCAGTCTGCTTGTGGGAGGTGGTGAGTGACTGCCTTTGCATCACTGGGTTTTTTTCCCTCTTTCATATTAAAGACGTATTAAACTGTCTTTATCTCAATCCATGAGTTTTCTTGCTTTTGCTCTTACTATTCTCTCTCCTGATGAGATCATCATCCTGATGTCAGGGGGGAGTGAGCAAGCAGCTGGGTGGGTGCTTAGCTGCTGGCTGGGGTCAACCCACCACAATTTTCTTGAAAGATTCTTGAAAGAATCAAAGAAAGGCACCTTGATGGACTTTAACAAGAAAGACTGTCCAGGAGGTATTTAACTTAGGTTGCAGTTGCTCTCGTGCAGATAAAAATTCCCCACAGGAGAAGAAGGAAAAAAAATTTGAAATGCTTTCAGGCCTCTGTATTGTAATTGTGCTGCATTTTAAATGCAATGTAACTCATGGAATTATATTTTGGGGGGTTCAAGGAAAGTTATTTTTTGTGTTGCTATCAAATTAAGGTCCAGTTGTAGCCACCCGGGAAGGGGAGCCGTTGTGAGTACCTCTCCTTGCCTGCTGGAGGTGTTCCTCCCCTCAGTGCCAATTCTGAGACCACATGCAGGTCCACAGCTCCACATAGGTCCTGGGAGATGGTTATAACAGACCATAGGAGAAGTGAATGGGTAAGGTGGGTCCCTCAGATAAGGGTAATAGAGCAAAAGTTGAGTCATTTTCTTTTGTCTTTACTTGTACTATGGAAACTTATTTTCTGCTAGTTTGTACAGTGACCCTTGCAGCAGCTTAAATAAGCCATCCTGTTAGACTAGGGACGATACATAAGAAACTGGTCCCTGGAGCTAACAGGCAAGCCATCAGCCTGGTGCTGGCCTGGGGTACAGAACTGGGGAAGAATTCCCTAAAGTTCTGTTTCTGGTTGACCCGTACCCTTGTCAGGAGGACTCAGACGTCCTGCAGTTACCGATGGCTGTGTGTGGAGAGCAACAGGTAGATGCTGACTCTAGGCTAGACTTGTGCAGAAGATAGTATTTTCCTGAAGTGAGGCGAGAGCAATAAGCACAGGAGAGGGATGAGCTGAGGTTCCTTTGCACATTCATGAGTGAGAGCGACCTTAGATTGCAGCTGTCCAGACAAAGAAATGCATTCAAGCAGCCTGTTCCAGAGGATGTTTTTTGTCACATGCTTGTTATAAATGCAGTCAGAATGCTTAGAGTTATGCAGATTTGTAAATCTCCTTCCCTGGAAAGGTGAAACAAGTAGACACCACTTATTCATAAGATTAAACATCCTGAGCTGTATCATAATAGGTTTAAAGTTGCACAGAATGCATTATCTCTTCTACCCTGAGCACCGTGAATCCTCTGAGAAGATGTGGATTGTAGCGGATAGGCTCTGCCTCAGTCTCTCTGCCAGCGATGGTGATAGGGGAGACTGCATTTTCTTCTACATGTATCAGGGATGTCTGAGGGTTCAGAAAGTTGGAGATTGTGCCAAACTGATAAACCGCCCTCTTTGCCTATTTTGTGACTGTGCATAGACTTATTTGCATAAGTAACAGACGAACATCCTAATGAGCCGAACTTAAGCTTGACAAGGTGGCAGCTTGGAATAAGCTTTATTGCTGCATGAACTGCCATGCTCCTCCTGCAGGCAGCTCCCTGCCCGGTGCTTAGGGAGCTCTGGCTACTTGCTGGAGGGTGGTGAATGGCTTCCTTGCCCACCAGATGGGAAACTTTGCTTGGCTTGGTGCTCTAGGATTAAATGCTGCTGCTGCATGAGTCCGCAGAGGACTAAGATACAGCTGTTTTATGCCAATACCTGAGAATGCTCTGCAAGAGTGGGTCATCTCTAGCTACAGCTTGTGCTTTGATCGCCTCTTAGCTCACAGCAAGGCTGTGAGGGCAGAGAGGCTCCAGCTGTCTCTTCCTGCTGTTCCCTGACCTTGGTAAGGGAACACTAGGGCCAGGAGCAGGACTATACAGTGTATGTTTCACTGTACTTTTGGTCACATTAGTCACTGAATTGTATTAAATTAGCAGCCAGTATGGACTGGAACTTCAGATGAGTGCAAGAACTGCCTCTGCTTGCATGCAAGGTGCGATGCTACAGAGACATGAATGTTTGCATAGTTCAGCAAAGTCATAGAATCATAGAATCATAAAATAGTTTGGGTTGGAAGGGACCTCTAAAGATCATCTAGTCCACCCCCCCTGCCATGGGCAGGAACATCTTCAACTAGATCAGGTTGCTCAGAGCCCTGTCCAACCTGACCTGGAATGTTTCCAGGGATGGGGCATCCACCACCTCTCTGGGCAACCTGTGCCACCCTCGGCATAAAAAATGTCTTCCTTATATCTAGTCTCAATCTACCCCCCTTTAGTTTAAAGCCATTCCCCCTTGTCCTGTCGCAACAGGCCCTGCTCAAAAGTTTGCCGCCACCTTTTTTATAAGCCCCCTTTAAGTCCTGAGAGGCTGCAATAAGGTCTCCCCGAAGCCTTCTCTATTCTAGGCTGAACAACCCCAATTCTCTCAACCTTTCTTCAGAGGAGAGGTGTTCCATCCCCCTGATCATTTTC
>NW_008795490.1:14182609-14212636 GCF_000699145.1 Aptenodytes forsteri
TCATAGGAGCCATTCCACCATGTCTCCGTGATGCCAATAAGGTCGTAGCCCTGCAGGCGTGTGCACATCTCTAACCGTGCTACGTACGTTTGCATAGAGGCATATAAGTTGGGCCCCCGATGAAGCTGACTTACTGACTGGAGTTCCTTTGTGCTGCTCTTCAGGTGCTCTCCTGCTGACCTGTGTTCCTTCTCCAGGCTCTGGGCATCTATTGCTGGCCCTGGCATCAAACTGGTAGGAGTGAGATGGATAGAGGTTCCCCTCCCCCGGCATCTCTAGTCCAGAGACAACAGATGAACTCTCAAACATAATATAGCTGCATTAACCAAGCACTCTGCCCAGTCTCTTCACAGGGATAATTAAGTTGGCTTGGCCTCTGCTGACACAGTTTTCACTTCCAGAGCCTGGGGATCTCTCCTCTTCCCTCCACAGTACAGTGCAGACTTTCCCTTTCCCTCTCATCTCGTCATTTTGTTTGGGTAAGAAACATCCAGACCACACATATGTGCAATTTTGTATTATTTGCTAATTGAATAAACAAAGACAAACCCCAAGAAAATATATGCAAACTAAACAATGAAACAAAATAGCATGTATCAAATAATGAAATTAGGCTGATATTTCAGATATCAGATATCTATCTAATATCAATATCAAATAGCAGATATATATTTAATAACCAGTATCACCTCTATGCACAAGCACCTCCAACTGAGGACAGTGATGACAGAATAATGATTGTACCCTTTGTCTAATGGTAAAATATAGGATACAAGCAGTCATTCACAAGAAATCTACCTTTTTCTCACTGGAATCATTGGAATAAAGTCCTCAGGGGGCTCTAACTGCCATGTTGAATTAAATAGTTTAAGCCATTCAGTTTCTGATTTATGAGCTTAGCTAGAAAATGAGAATGACCTAATAAAACCCTAGAAGTTAATGCTACTGATTTGAGAATGGAGCGCCTCACTCTCTTGCCAAGTTGTTCCTGGAGAGAAGTTCCCGTGGGAGGAACCAGTCAGGACCTCACCTTCTTGAAATTAAAATTCATTTAAAAAGAACAAGCCATGTGTGCCTGTTCTTTCCACAGTTAAAACCACCACAGTGAATATAACAAACCAAGTTTTCACTTAGTACCTCCAGACTGAGGTTTCAGGTGGGACCTTGAACAAAAGAGGCTTGAAAACTGTTTCCTAAAATTTGCCTATCAGTTCAAACAGTAAATATCCTACAGATTTAAGAAGGTGTTAATATATGTCCCTCAATGGCTTTGTTTTAAATTGAAACAATCAAAGAAGAGCCCATGCCAACTATTGCTAAGTGCATGTTAATACTGGGGGAACTGTAATCAATGCATGGAAGGCCACAGTTTAGTCCTGATACTCCTAATGCCCCGAGGCCACTAAGTGCACTGCTTAAGGAATTAAAAAAGGCAGTATTAGGCTCCTGATACACAGTAAAAGAGGTTAGCTCCATCCAATGCTATTTTTGGTGGTCTGCTTTGGCATGTATCTAGCCTGAGCAACAGTAGAATGGGTAAAATATTCACCAGCTTCAAGTTAGGATTGCTGCTAAATACCTTTATGAATGTGGAACTGGAAAAGTCAGTCACAGGCAGTAATCTGCTCACCTCTGGCAAGAAAGCTGAGAGAATTCCAGCCAGGGAAATTGGAATTTAATAAAATAGTAAGTATCAGGGCATGATAGTTAATCGTCATTTTGTGCTAAGGTCCGTTATCCTTCAAAAAGTCATCACAGTGTTACGATATCAGGAACTTTCTTGCTTTCTTGCTTTTTATTTCAAAATTAAAATGAAAGAAAAATTATCACTTCCATCTGGCTTTGCAGTTCTACAAACTGAACTATCGAAATCTGCCATTAACATATTTATCGCATCTGTCTTCACAGCAAAATGAAGACTTATCTGGAATTAAATTGATAAGACATAAGCTGCATTTTTCAGCAAATGAGTTTTCCTGCAGCGCCTCCTTTCCTTCCTCCTAACTATTTCTTTTCTGCTTCCAGAGCATTTTTCATGTTTTAGGGCCTTTACAGAGTAGATTTAACACAAATATTTCTGTTGTGTAGCAAGAAACTAACCTTCCTAAATAAATATGTATTAGAAAATGTATGCAGGACAGCCAGCAAGGAATAGGTAAGAACAGACTTCAGGAATTAATAATCTTTTGGCACTGGAAATGAGGGAGGAAAGTGTGGTTCATTAGCAGATGCAAAAACGTGCATATGCAAATGTAAGAAAGAGGGTTTCTTTCTGACAGGTGCAGCATTGTGGCTGCTGAGACTGCAGCCATGCTTCCTCTTCCTCTTTTTCTCTGTCCCCACTAAAGAGGAGGTTTCTCTCTCCCTGGAGTCTCACCTTTTGCCCTCTCTCTCCCCCTCCTTCTCCACATCCCATGTACTGTTTCTCCATCACTTTCCAATAGCTTTGTAAGTCCCTAATAAATAGCATGGGAAGGCTGGAAGTGCAGCCCTTACAGCTTAATGACCACCCCACATTGTCATTGTGGCCAAGTTCTTGAAGTCTCTCAAAATCCCATCCCAACCACAGCCTCGCCTTGTGAGTCAGACCCCAAATCCTTCCAACTCCTTGCGCTGCAGCTGCTCGCTCTTTCGAGCACCACGTCCACACTGTGCCACAGGGTCCCTTTCCTCCTAACACCCATTCTGTGACACATGTGCCTGATTTCGCTCAGACCCACGGGTCTCGGGTCCCCCAGCACTGCACTTGTCATGTGCCCTTCATCCCCCCGCAACTTATATGACCTGGGTTCCCCAGTCCTCTCTACTGCTTTCAGACAGGCTTGTCTTTTCCTCTTCCTTGTTTCTTCCCAACACATCTTTCCCACTTGCTCTTCTCTCATGTAGTGAGCTGAAGCCAAGGCCACAGGCATTATCAGGTAGGAGCTTCAGGGACATCTCAAGTTACACATGGATTTTTGTCTCTTTCCCCAGCAGCACCTGTTCCATACCTCAGCAGAGCATCAGTCTTCAGCTAGGTTTTTAGGAGCAAAACTGGAGCAGGCTGTAGGTGCTGACAAGTGTCAAGCCATTTAATTCTCTTGTAGGTTGGACAGTCTGAGCTGAAGGACTTCATATTGGTGCTCTGTTGCAGAGATCCTTATAGCTATGTCCATACCTGGGGGCCCGTGACCATTTTCTGGGAACCCTATCTGCATCCTGATACCATGCTGGGCTGAAGCCTGCATGTGTGCCACTCCACCTCATGTCCTGGGTTTTTCTTCAAAAGAAACCAAGCAATGATGGCTAGAGAAGCAGTCTAATCTGGATGATGGGGGACCAGGACTGCCGGGTACCCTATGGGCTCTGTATGAACCAACAGGAAGGAGTTAGAGGAGCAGGAAACCCTAAAGCCCCAGCTAATAAATGACTGGAGTTTTCCTGATGTTCTCAGTATGGAGAGCTGGCATTAAGACCTCTTTCTCTTTTAACCAATACTAAAAGCTTAAAATTTCCACAGAGAAACATCAAGTCTGTAGTAGGCACTTACTCTGGACTGATGTTACTCTCAAAACCAAAATACAATGGGGAAGAGAGCAATGTGCCTGCTGGAAGGACAGGCAGTAGATAATTGCCTGAAAAACTAGCAGGGCAATCTGAGGTGTAAGTCTCATTGCAGAAAGCTATTACTGCTACAGGAAATGCTGATATAGTACATGAAATTAAGGAAGGTACAGATGAACATTTGGATATGCTGACTGATGAAAATGCCAACTGGTTAAAAGCAAATTGCTTAATTTAGAGCTAAAAATGAATTACTTGGAGAACAAAGTGAAAAGAAATATCAAAATAAAAAGGATGCCCAGAAGAAATAAAAAATTGGACCACATGAAAATATGGAACCCTTGATAAGAAGAAGAAAAATCCTGCACAGAGTGTTTGATCCAACAGCCATTGATGTCAGTAAGGGGAGAATTGGCTGGCATATTTTTTTTTCTCTTGCAGAAAGTACATAACATAACAAGACAAAACACGTAACATAACAAAATCACATAATTATGTATAATTATAAAGCAGGACAAAAAAGTTTAAAAAAAAATCCAAAATTTTAGGAAGTACTGCAGCAGAATAACTCTCCAAAAATATAATTTGAGGGGGGATCTGAAATGTTATTTTTTCAGCTGGGTTTCCAAGCAGCCTGATTTCCCACAACACTGTTCTCCAGGCTGCACTCTATCGTTTGCCCTTCTCCTCATGGCAAGAAGGTTGGAAAACTAAGTTTGTGGATAGCTGGTTATTGAAGTGTTACCTATTACGGCCTGTATTTTGGTCTGTTCAGAAGTCACCAAAGAGTTTTCCAGTTTAAACTGGCCAGAGATAATCTACACCCCAATGAGTTTCCACAAGTCCGCACTCCTGTGATGCCCGCCTGCAGGACCTGCAGCGACCTGCCTGGAGCTCCTGAGGCTCCCACAGAGCCAGCTGCTGGAACTCCAGGCAGCTGCCAGGCTCTCTGACTCCATCCCTGCTTAAACACCTTCAGGGACTTTTCTGGGCTCTGAAGGCCAACTGGCATGAGGTGGCTGATGTCTCTGCTAGTAACTCTTTTGGTCTTCAAATTTGTGGGGCTGCTTGCAAACTGCATACTGGGAGTGGGCCTTGGGGTGCTCTAACCCCCAGATCACACCCAGGAACTGCTTGGGAAAGCGCTAGTTGGCACAGGTTGAAACAGCCCAGGGATGTTTACAGGCACTGTTTAATCAACTAGTGTTGGCGTAGCCTCTGCTAAAAAAGAAAAAAAAAAGAAAAGAAGAATGCTCATCAGAGTCACTAAAGTGTTGTATGCGATCAATGTAAAAGAAAGCACTGACATTTCCCATTTACATTAAGCCTTCCTTCATGAAATTCAAGCTTTTGCAATACTGTCAGAGTTGGGCATCCCAGACCTGAAAGCATCCCAGAAGGTTGGGACTATGCTTTGAAATATATTGCCCCATGAAATGAAATGAGAAAGTTGCTGTCAGTGTGACAGCAGGGTCAAATCCCAAAGGACCTGTAGGCATGACTCACGTTTTCCAGAGAGTCCTTGCAGTGAGGAACTGAGTGATTATCAGGAAACAGAGTGTGCTGTGGAGAGACTCATCAAAGCCATTAAAATTCATAAAGACAGTCTGAGTCCTGGGCTTTCCCTTTCTGCTTTTTGAATGTGTTAGTCCATAGACATGACATAAAAAGCATGGTGGAAATAAAATGAATAGTGAGGTTTATCAATTATTATATGAGGGAACTTTTAAAGGCTGAAAACCAATGTATTTAATGTCTGTATTGAGAAAATTAATTTCCCTTCTTTATGGATAGAGGTGTATAATTGACACTGAACTTTGTCAAGGTATTTAACAGCATTATGTTCTTGTTCTACCTCAGGACATGAAATAATTTTCCTGGTAAATACTTTAAATGGCAATATGTTGTGATGCTGTGGTTCAGATTTTCCTCCCATGGGTTTCTTTTTCTCTTTTCTTTTTTTAATGGAAAGTAACAAGGGGTTTGAGGAGGCACAGCGTATTCTGTTCTGTTGCGATTTCCATGGTGCCACTGAAAAATCAGAGCAAGGATCTCAGGCTTGCAATGACTGTAGGCAGTGGCTTGTATTAATGGTCCACCAGAACGAATGTGATGGAGTCTTAGTAGAGTATCACCTGATAGGAATCACTGGAGAAAAGAAGGAAAAGAAAGAAGCCTCTTTGCTAGTTTGTGGCATGCTGTGCACCACCCTGATGGACAACACAGTGGCTAAAGACTGCTTAGACTCTGCGGTAAATTGGACTCTAGATTAGCTAGAGTTGAAATCTGATTAATAAAACAGGATAAATCTATTCCCAATGCATCACTTTTTTTTTAAACCTTAAATTTAGGAGTCTGAAAAAGTAAATAATATTTTATGTGTGAAATGAAGAAACTGTATCTGGAAGCTACTTTTACCAATCCATCTGTTTTACATAAGTGGAATATGTCTGTTCTGCAGTATTAATGAGGAAAAGAGTGGCTGAATTTGCTTGCAAATTGCTCTCATTTGAAGGGAGATGTGCCAAGCAATTGAACAACAGCTCTACAAGAAAATTCTGGCCATGCGAGGAGTGGGGTTTGCAGGAGCTCAGGAGGTTTGGTTTACATTCCCACTTCTTTCACATGCTGCTTCTGTGACACCAGACAAATCACATAAATATCATTGCCTCAAGATACATGAAGAAACTGCCCTGTGTGAAGAGAGTGTGGATTTACAGCTCATTAGCTACTTTATATGGATGCTTACATCTCAGGTAAATGCAAGATACATTGCCTCACTTTCAGTAAGGGTCAGAGCTACCTCACATTTACTCTGGAGCAATAACCACATAGACAGTTGCCATGGAGTAGTTAATGAGCTGTAAATCCACGCTCATTTACTTGATAGCGACTTGTTCATGTAGCTGTCTCTTCTGTCTATGAAATGGGACACAATGCTTCATTTTCCCATCTTGGATATTTATAGAGACAAGCATCATTTTTGCATATATGCAGCATTTTGTGCATTGGCTACCACAATAGGAACAACAGTAACAACATAAACATAATAACAACAATGAAGTAGTTTTTAACGTCGCTTAAAAATTTTCAACTGAATGTTAATTTACAGAAGAGGTGCAAAAAGCAGGTGACTCTCGTCTAAGAAAACTGGTTTCTGAAGTGTGGATATTTGAAAGAGGAAGAAACAAGAAAGAAGAGAGGTGTGAACTTGTCCCCTTTAACATTGTGAGGTGTTAACCTTGAGGCTCCCTAACACCTTTGTAAGCTTAGTCTTTTGTTAACCACTTCATAGTTTATTCTTAGAGCAGACATTTGCCTTTGTGCTTGCCTTCTGCATCTGCGGTGGTATATCCAGTGTCTTAAGCCTTGTCTTCACCTGACGGCTTACAGAAGGTAGCAGTTAGTTTCAAGACATGAAGGGTTATGGATGGAAACTCAGACGCTTCTCAGAATGCCTCCATAAATTTCCCCAGTTTGTGGGACTTTGACAGCTGATTACATTAAACTAAAAGTTGCATGTTAAAGGTTAGTTTGTGCAAGCATGCAAGGTGTCAGCAAGGGGAAAAAAATGAGAAAAGAAACCGCTACAGTATGGGTTATGTATATTTTTTTATCGATAGATCATATTTGGATAAAAAGTAGTGGGATGTAACTGATGATGCATCAATGAATGCTGGACTGAAAGGCCATTTTTTGAAGTCAACCCTAGCACACAGCTTTTACAGCCAAATCATTTATACTACTTGCAGTGATGGGGGCAGCACCACCATTTGCATGGAAGAGTGGATTAAGGAGGTAGGCTAGGAAAGTGAAATTGAGAACTAGTGAAACAGAAAAATGGGATATCCAGTTATCTTCTATCAAACTGTGAAATGGGACAAGAAAGCATAATTTATGTAGGATGGAGAGAATTGCATTTTTGTTATAAAAAGGCTTTTTTAAGGGGAGGATTTTTCTTTTTAAATATGTTCCTTTCCCCTTGTGAATATCCTAATTCATAACTATCCTGTCCTCATTGTCTCTCACATAAAAATGAATAGTAGTGTACTGTAAAAAAATCTGCTCTGCTTGAAACACACACAATGATTTTAAAATGCATACATACACGGTGGTTAACATGAAATATCTGCTATTTATCTGCTGCTTTGCACCTCGCTGAACAGAGATGGACTGTAGGGGTCTTGGTTGGCCTCCTACTTATACTCCATACCATCAACATCTGACGATGTGGACACCCAGACTACAAACCTCCTACGCTACTGATATTCCCCCTCTGTTCTCATGGTTCAAGCAATAAGAATGTGGATGCAAAAATATGGAAGCTAGGAGGAAAACAGAAACTAAGTCCGTAAACAGCAGGCTTAGATTTTGCATAAGGCTTTTCGTTAGTTTGCATCTTCAGAAAACACAGAGATAAAATCCTCTCATGAAATATTGAAACCACTTCTGCCCCATATGAACATCTGAATGTGAGAGATCTCCCTCTACCCTCCAAAATGGAAAGTAAACCTCCTTAGGAATGTTACGAGTAATTGAATCATAATATGCCAGTGGTCTGATGCTGCTATTGTTGAACCTAAATGAAAAACCTTATTAATCATGGATTTGACAGCTCATTCAGTTATAATAATGTTTCCTGTCAATCCAAGCTCTCATTATAATTGGATCTTACTTAGAAAGGAAGATGCTCCATTGATTGCTCAGATGGAGGAAAATACAGGTTTGAAAACGAAAATATCAGTCTGAATTCTTTTTCCAGGGAGCCTGCTTATGCATGTACAAGTTGGATAACACTTTAATCCTTGCTGTGTGTCACATTTGGATGTTGCTATAATAAGATTCTCTCACTGACTAGACACCAGCTCTAGAGCCATGACAGTGAAAGTGAAAGCAGGGACAGTAAATGAAACTTCTTCTCGGGGATGCTGGTATACCATCACTATGACCTAGCTGCAAAGAATTAACTGAAATAGATGGCTTGTCTACATAAAGAAGTATGCTAGGCTGTGAATTTACAGTTAATTTGGTTTTCTGCATGTCCTCTTTTGTGGTCACTCAGTATGCAGACAGTATTAGATATTTCATGTGGCATTGAGAGAGGATTAAGTTGCTTCAAACCAAGGCAATTTAGTGTGCTGTAGGAGTGTTTACAAAGAGAGTTAGTGGCAAGGAACCGTAAATTCATGCCCTGACTTACTGCGCACTATCTTTATAAACAAGGCCAGAGACAGGACAAGCAGCTGAGAAGGTTATAAAGGCAGACGAATATTCAGGCCAAGACTGAAAGCACTTGGAAAAGCATCTCAAATAAATGTCATTTAGAAGAGACTCTGTGGGCAAAATCTATAAATTGCATATTGGAGGCCCTAATTCCATGGGTGTAACAGAGGGAGGTGGTGCATTTCCATGCAGGCCACAGTTTGTTAAGGACACAGAAGCCACAGAGTTAGTATAACTTAGACTCAACTTAAAAAATAAAGGTTGTACAGAAAGCACTTTTCTAGGGCAGCTGAAATGATAATTCCCAGAAAGTGTTCTTGTTCACTGATAAACCAATGTGGTTACAATAAATAGAAACTTAAAGTAGCTTTCTAATGAGTAGTATAACACCAGCAAACATAGAGACACCAAATTGTTTTCACTGCCTTGCAGGACAAGTAGCAAATAATCTGGTAACATCAGGCCTATGTACAGATCAGAAAATGGTTATGAACTAGGAAAGAAACTTGCCATTTATAGATATGAACAGTAAGCACTCCCTACAAGAAATCGTAGGGGGACCTGAAGAAGTAATTTTTGATGCAACTTGTTTTGAGGAAAATAGAAGTTGGAAAAAATCACCAGTCTGCTCTGGCAGAAAATAAAGAGAGGCAAATTAGCCAATGGGAAGCTTTTGCAGATGGTGTAAACGGTATGGCAAGTCCTTTTGCAGCTCTCATTTTGGGTGTGCATGTGCCTGATCAATTAACTGATGGGCAAGCAAATTTATGTCAACTTCAAGCAGCCTCAGCCCTCCTTCAAAACACACAGTTTAGGGTCACCAGCATGCTGGGATACCAGAGCCATTTGAGTATTTGTAGTAATGGCAGTGAACATTTTCTTATTATGTCCCAAGAGCTTTTTGTTCATGACATGACCTACAAGCGTAGTGGGGCTAGAAGGCAAGTAGTCCTAACCGCAACAAAGCCACTCTTCCTCAATATATCGTTGAGAAAGGTCTCCCTAAGAAACGAAATTATAAGAAGTAGTAGTATTGTGATGCAGAATTAGAATGATTCTGTAATAAACTAAACATTCAATAACACTATTGACATCTAGTAGGCTTTTAGTGTGAAAAAGAAATCATAAAATTAATTTAATTATTTAATTCTCAGTTTTCACCCAAAACCTAGCCAAAATTTAGGAATCTCTAGTATTTTGTGAATTAATATACCATTCTTAGAGCTTCATGTGCAGCGATAGATGAGATATCTATTTTTCAGAGTACACATGAACTGTATCTTGTAAGGCTTGTGTAAGTTTAATTTAATGGAATTCTTTGCATGAGTGTAAGGACTTACTGTTTCTGTGCTTGATCCTATGGCAGATATACACACTGGGAAGAAGAGAGTAAGCAATCTTTTCTCCCTCAGTGGCTCAACCAGATGAGGCACAAAAGGGAGAATAGGCTGCAACCCAAACCAGAATTTAGTAGCCGTACTGAGACAATATGTTTTCTTCTATTATTTGTCTTCAATCATTGCAGCTCGGTCCTATCTTTTACTTTGCTTTGTGCCAAACAGAGACAATTTAGTCTTCACTGAGATTGCAGTGCCTGAGAGAAAAAAGGACAAGGCTAAGAGTGAAAGTGCTGCAAATGTGAACAGGAATAAAATTCCAAGAGAAAGTGGAAAGTGCTTGTTTTGTTTTTGTTGCTGTGCATTCATTTTTGAAGTTTTATGCATGAGTAGCTGACTGATTTCTCATCTCTGAATGAATATATAAAAGTCACATTTTGTTTCAGATGAAGAGTTGATATCAAAGGGGATTTCTTCTATTGTTAAAGTGCAAAGATCATCCAGTCATAGACCAGAAGTCATCCTATGCCTCTACAACATACCCACATAGTATAAATTTGTGGAGGTTATGCAATGGTTTGTAAAGTGCCTATTAGCATAAAAAACCCATAAAATTTGCCATGGAACTATGTAATTCGTATAGTGGAATAATATTTTAAACAATACTTTTCACAATATAGAACTTGATCAGCAGCTGTTGAATGCATAAAATTAATATCTATATTCATGGGTTATCTGTGAAAAGGTCAAGTAGGAGACATTTTAATCCATGTTTTCAATTTGTGGCTATATGTTTAGAGTAATAAATCATAGCAGCTTTCAAAAATAACAACAGCAACAATAATATACGACTCTAAAATGTCTATGGACTGTAGATTAAACTAATTTGTTTTTTCTCAGCACCTAAACACATTTTCTTTATTTGTTGGTTGTGATCTCTTATGTAATTACAAAAAGAGGTTCGATACCTAATGGCATAAAACATTATGCTAACAATTTCAAATTAATGGGAACTTCCAGCTTATTTCAAAAGACACATTGCCAAACACTGCCATCATATTTTTCATAACTTTTTCAAATGTAAATACATTTTCAAATGTACAAATGTGATTTGTATTTACAATTTTCAAATGTAAATGCAACTTTTTACCCTGATTGCAGGTACAGCACAGTTGTAATAACACAACTCTGCAACACTAATTTGTTGATTTAAAAAATCCTTTACAAATGTTTTACGTGCTTATACATGGTATGCACCCGTAACCAAAATGTCGTGCTTGGGTTTCTCTCAACATATAGTGTCGTTCATATGTAACCACAAAGAAACCTCTGCTCCAGTATCAAAATGCCTGTCAGAGCATTTGGTTTTTCTAGCTGATGCTGTTCATTAGGCAGCGCCAAATAGTTTCCTTTCTGAAACTCATATTATGAGCGCTCTTTTGACTGCTCTACTGTTCGTCTAGCTGCTCAGCTGTGACTACATTTTGATGCCTATGTTCTGTCTTAGGCTGTCTGTGCTCGGATAGATGGACCTCACGGGACACATGTAGACTTGGTTTAAGGAAATACAGCTCCATTCGCTTTAATGGAAATGAAGCTTCTTCCAAGAAGTGTGCATTTGGAAGATTTGTTTTGGGAGAGGAAGATGGCATGTGCGTTTCTTCAGAGCTGGGCCGCATGCTGCAGTGACTGATGGGCTGGGACAGCCCAGCTCCAGAGAAAGGCACCTTTGCTTAGGTGGCCATGTGCATGCTACGTCTCTAAGCTCCCATTGTGGCCTGTACTGTCAACGGTGCCTAGAGACCCAAGTAGACACTTTGTGGTTAGCTGAATCACTTTTTAACTGTATTGATGAGGTTTCCTGACTGCAGTCAGAGCAAGGACATGTGGAGCATGTAGATAGGTATATGTAGTTATGTACATTTTTGTGCCTTGATCTGAAGCTGAACTCCACCCATGGCATAGTAATTAACCCAAACTGAATGATAGGTGTCTCTTTTTCACGATAGAGCTGTGATTAGTGCATTTGCATAGGGAAAGGGTCACCACGTTATGGCTGCTGGTACGCACGAGGCCTGTCAGCAGTTCAAGTGAAGCCCTGATGCCATGGCTGTGTTGACTTGGACACTGCAGGGTTGTGAGGTGTCCTGTTTTCAGCTGGCATAGAGTTAATTTTCTTCCTAGTAGCTGGTACAGTGCTGTGTTTCGGATTCAACATGAGAATAATAACACATTGATGTTTTAGTCATTGCTAAGTGGTGCTTAAACTAGCCAAGGACTTTTCAGCTCCTCATGCCCTGCCAGTGAGAAGCTGGGAGGGGGCCCAGCTAGGACAGCTGACCCAAACTGGCCAAAGGGGTATTCCATACCATCTGACGTCATGCTCATTATATAAACTGGGGGGAGTTGGCCAGGGGAGCGGTGACCACTGCTCGGGAGCTGGCTGGGCATCGGTCGGCAGGTGGTGAGCAATTGCATCGTGCATCACTTGCTTTGTGTATTATTATTATTATTTATTAAACTGTCTTTATCTCAACCCACAAATTTTACTTTTTTTTCCCGATTCTCTCCCCCATCCCATTGTGGGGTGGGGGAGTGAGCGAACGGCTGTGTGGTGTTTAGCTGCCTGCTAGGTTAAAGCACAACATGAGGGTACAAGGTCTGAGGGACGAGGTGCAACCCTGGTTCAGAAGGAAGTGCTTTGGCAGGGAAAGATGAGGCTTAGGTGTCCCTGTGTCATCCAGGAACCTACAACACACCCATCTGTAGAGGAAAAATCACACTCAGATTACTGTTTTCATCCCCAGCCTATGAGCTGCTCTAGTGTCTTGTCTTTTTGGGTGTCCCAGGTATGTGGCATGTGTCTTAGTCTCTCAGCCTTGTTCAGGAGTCTTACATGTTCTGGAAGTTTGGCCATATGCATATCAAGGATGAAGTTCATTGCTGCACAGAAACAGGCATAAACATAATTAATTTACAGGTAGATCCTCAAAATAAAGGTTTGAGGATCCATGCTTTCCTGTTGTGCACTTTTCATTCCTAGTGAAGTGAGAAGGTGTTCGGTGAAAATGTATAAGTAAGCATTTAACGGAATTACTTAGTAGGGCTGGAAAAATTTTGTGTTTCTCAGATTTGTTTTCCTTAAATAAAACTAAATATTGTCATGCCAATTCTCTCTGGACAAAGGGATAAAGTAAGAATTCAAATGTAAGCTAGTCTTCCTGTTTCCATAGCTCTTGCAATGCCAGTAATTGTAGGGTACGCTGGATTGTAGGATGTCTAACAGATCCTTGTTTTCATCCACCACTTTTGTAGCATTTTTTATAACAGGAACTAGGGGCACAGATGAGAAGATCCATGCATGTTTCAAAGACATAAGAAACACTGACCACTCAGAAGTGACAGCTGTGGCTTTTTTTCTTCAAACTCTCATTTAAAACACATAGTGTTTGCTTAGTGGTCGAATCTTTGTTTGAAGTCTTGAAATTCTTGAAGAGTGTCCTTTGCTCTCTACAAACATGCACACACACAATAAGTCAGAAAAGATGAAAAGTGTTGATTTGACAGTCTAAGCCTATAGCATGTCCCATGCTTTTCTTACAAGATGAATAATGGGGATTTCTGAAGACTTCATCTTCACTGCTGGTGAAGTTGTAAAGTACCAGCTTGAATTAAAAAAAAACAATTCCAGTAAGTTTTTAATACCTCTGTTGTGACAAAGAAAACTTTAATTACATGAATTTACATTTGAAAAATCCATTTCCATTGGAAGAAATGTGTATGGTTTGTATTCCTGCCATAAATTTTGATTCCTATATACTGAAGCGTTACATATGTCAATGTGTCTGTTCAGCTTCCATTTCAGGTATAAGAGAGTATCCAGGTGTCGTGGTTTTCCATTCCTCATTGGTACATAAACTGTAATAATTTGCTAAAATTCTGCCCCACACATACAGGGTTGTATAATTGAATAGGTCCTCTCTCTTCCCCTCTCCCTCTCCCTCTCCCTCTCCCTCTCCTTCCTCACTGGATATTGCCAAATGTAGCATGTCAGAAGTACAAAATTTTTGAGCTTTCCTTTTCTTTTTGAATATTATCAATCCATTTCATTCATGCTTATTACACAAGCATCTCACTGTATTGAACTTCTGTCCTAGATAATTTTCAATGGCAGATAAAATAAATAATCCACAGAATAATTTTGTACTGAAATTCTTTTTTTCTTCAGTATTTAATAAATGTGTCCCCAGCTACTAATCGCACAGGGTCTATATTTTCATTAATAGGTGCAATAAAGTAAATTTATTTCTCTTTCATGTTACTTTCTGATCTTTATTTCACTAACATTTCTCTGTCATCTGGAAGATGTATGTGAATAGATTTAATTTAGAGAGAATTATGATTTACAAAACGCCACACCATATTGGGAACCGTCACCTAAAGCCTAGTAAGTTAGGTTTTCCTATTAATTTACCTGAAATGGTCATAGCTTGCAGACTGAGATAACCTTGGACAAGACTTTTTTTCAAATCTGAGAGGACTATCTACTGATACGCATCCACTAAGAGCATTTTTGTACACCTATCATTGCATTACATTTAAAAGCTTGTTCAGTTAAGGAAAGATGCCATCTCCACTGGTTCAAACAACACTTTTGTGGAGAAAGAAACCAAACCCAGAAAAAGCACACTTTTTCACATTAGAATTTGATTCACTTCTGACTAGTCTAATAATAAATGAAATGTTCATCTGTAAAAAAGTTTTTTAGCCACTTAGCCTGTGTTCTACACTTTACAATAAATGGGATGATATAAAATCCCCATTTAATAAATAGATCAGTCTGGGAAAACATCACTATCATTCAACTTGCAGAACATGACTGATGAGTAAAATGTTCCTAGTAAAGCATATTCAGTAGAAGTTCAGAGGATGAAGCACTTGCTAATGCTTCTGTTCAGAGCACTACCTAGTCTCCTACTACCGCAAATCCTTTTCTCTTTAAATAATTAAATGTATATTCTTAATATCACATAGTTCTTGGGGGGGTTTATTTGCTTTTTGTGGCCCATTTGGATATATTATTTGAAAAGAGAGAATGCATCAGCAGTATTTTGAAATAAATGGAATTAGCGGTGAGAAAATAGGAGCATAGTTGTTGTCTTCCCAACATTCCCAAGGAACATTTCACAAGTGATCTGTCTTGATGCACATCAGCAGGTAAAAGTACCATTATCTAATGTCTCCTGAGAAGGAAAGAAAAAAAAAAAAAGGCAGTATTGTATCACCTTTGAAGGACCATCAATGTATCACTGAAATATGAATAGCCCAGTTGTAGTCCCTCTGTTTGAAGGGATCATAACTGGTTGCAATAAAGTACAAATGGTCTGGCTCCAAGGCAATGTGGAATGCAGCCATGTCGTTGGGTCCAGTGATCTTGATGGATAGCGTCTCAGATTCTCTTCTCTTAAGAGTTTAGAGGCACGATTCCTTCTGGCTGTAATTTGTATCACTTCAATTTTTTTTGGACAAGGCTTTAAATTCCATTATAGCAAAAATTAATTTTTTACCGCTCTTTTGTGACTGACACACATTCGGGCAGGAGATTACATCCCATGTGTGGATACTAACAGCACATACCAGTGGCGTGAGGAGCATGCTCGTGCCGACTCTACTGCTTGTTACTTCTCTTTAGAAAGATTTAAGTTCTCCACCAAGGGACCTGAAAGCTCAGAGAGTACACTGGCTCTGACAATAATTAATAGTCAAGGATTTTTTTTGCTTTAAATGTGAGCATATCTAATTTTTATGACCATTTTCCCTGCTGGCATTTGTGGCCTTTAAAGCCAAAATTGCAGGAGTTTTACATAAGCAGCCTAGAAGCCTTGGTTATAGAATTCCCTTGTTCTACATGGCTCATCCCTGTGTTTCTTCTTCTTGAGAGCTGAAAGGCCTGTTCCTATTACTTTATGAATCTATATATGGATTCTCTGGATCTACAAATGTTGTAAAATCATTGAGTCACTGGAGATGCCCAGAGGATTAAAAATTTAAATAAGAGTTTTACATAAGCAGCCTAGAAGCCTTGGTTATAGAATTCCCTTGTTCTACATGGCTCATCCCTGTGTTTCTTCTTCTTGAGAGCTGAAAGGCCTGTTCCTATTACTTTATGAATCTATATATGGATTCTCTGGATCTACAAATGTTGTAAAATCATTGAGTCACTGGAGATGCCCAGAGGATTAAAAATTTAAATAAAAACAATTAGGACTGAGTTGGTGTTTTACAGTCAAAAAATGTCTGTTCCCCATACTAGTTCCCCTTCTGATGCATAAATAATTCCTCTAGCATTAGTGGAGCTATGCTAATTTATACCCACAGAGGACTTGGTCTCAAAAGTCTAATTTAGATGACAACACTGAAGTGCAAGGACTTGGCATTTTTATTTGTATGTAAAGTACCAGGCACTCAAGTAGTGGCGTGTCATTAAATTATTTCTAGAAAATAAATTTCCGTTTGGAAGGCTTGCTCTTGGGTGAAATGATATCTTTTTGTATGACTTAAGACAGGTGCAATGAGTTAATTTGAACAGCTCCTCTTCACTTTCCCAATTTTGTTCTCTCTCCTATCTCCCGTCTCTCCTCTGCTGAGCGTGCCTTCTTCACCACATCTGACTGAAATAAATACATCCTTGGATGGTAGCTCATGTACTTCATTGCAATGTTCCCTCTGTTCTGGAGGGCCTTGGTAAAAAACAAGGTAGTAGGGCATAAAAGTGGTCGACGTCAGCTATAGCTCCTGGGGCAGCTAAAAGTTGGACGATAAGAGGACTGTTTTAAGCCATCAAAGCTCCCTCTTTCTCAGCTGTAAGCTTTTTGTTGCACAGCACAGAATTTCACCCTAGGGTTTTTGACTGAATAGTGATGGATTTGACAACAGTCTCACCTGCACACTGGACAAGTAGCCATTAATGGGGCACTTCATTTCAGAGGAACCATGAAATTAAGACAGCTGATGTGCTTCTACTTTTCAAGTCTCATGTTAGTAATTTTGTAAAGGCTGTGTTCTGTTTTCGGCAGTCAGTTTTCTCCTCAGCATTAATTGCTGGAGTATTTGCCTTAGTGGTACCTGAGGCATGCTTCCATTTAGCCCTGGTCCAGCTCTGATGCTGCCATTCTTGCACATTAGCCTTTCCTTCTGACAAAATTAATTTGGAGTCAGCAGGGCAGCCATGTACATATGTAAATGGTGTTATACGTGAGAGAGGGCTGCCTTGTTTGCAAACAGCGAAGAAGAGATGATCCTTGCTGAAAGAGCTTGCCATCTGAAAAAAAAAATCTGCAGAAAAAAACTGTATCAAAGTTAAGGCTGGTGTTATAGTTGATGTAACTGAAATGGAAAGCTTATGTGGCCTGAAAAGACACTATGGGCAGTGGGGGAAGATATGAACTGATCCTATTGCTTGCTAGTATTTGATTCTGTGCCTGTTATTTAATCTCGATATTCATCAATGCTTACCTGCCTTACAGCCCAGTGGAATACAGTGTACTGCATTCTGCTTTCTATTTCGTGTAAGTCAGGTCCCCACGGTGTCTCAAATAACACCGTGAGCTGGTTGTAATTATTGTCATGGTGACCAGAATATACTGTGAACCCTCACAAAAGGCAACTTTTTGTCGTGAGGAATCAGTTATACATTTTCTCAGAGGTTTTAATATATTGGGGTTCAGATAAACACAATTCTGCAAGGACCCCATTTTTGATGATAGACAAGCAGGTCGCTGGAGACAGGATTCTTTCAATGGTATGTACAGAGATGAAAACAGTTTTCTTTATTGGCAGACTGTATTTAAAGCAACTCATCTTTGCACACTTAACCATAACTTAGTGGAATTTTTCTGACCTCAGACCACTGCTTCATTTAGAAGGTTTCCAGCACTCCATATTCAAAATATGTATATTTTATAAATATATAAGTATTTCTGTGTGCATGTGTCTATTTTGTCAGGACAAATGAACAAAGGCAAGCTTGATTTTTTTTTTTAATTTTTCATGTTAGTATTGGCTATACAAGAGGACTGCATAAAGGTAATATGAAAAGAGATGAGAACAAAAGACTACTGCTAGCTATACGGATCCTGGGGAGGTATTTAATACTATTGCAGCTGTCAGTAGCTTCAGTTTCTAGACAGCTGAAGGGCTTCTCACACCTGGGGACTTGCCTCAGCCAATCACTGGAAAATAAGAGTGGGATATTTGGATGAAATGAAATTCCACTAGGAAATGGTGTGATGGTAAAGATCCCTTGCACGAATATTTACAGTCGTATCACCTACAGGCCTACGTGGAGGGAGGGTCTTGGGGTGTCTGAGCCCTCCAGAAACATGCAGTGAGTGGCAGTCCCAGCAGACATCCTTTTGCTCTAAATAGATGAAGAACGCATGGCAGAGGGAACAGACAGCAGATGACTCGCCTGCAGTCACTCAGCAGGTTAGTGGCTAGGTTTCTTGGCTAGCAGACCTGTTTTGTCCTGAACTAAATCTCTGGACAGGAATTTTTCTCTGCAGTTTTTGGGGAGAAAAACAGACTGAGATCCCAGATATAAAGTTTGTCAAACCATCAGCCTACAAGTTGCATTCACAACAACTGTAGTATTTTTTAAGTCAACAGTTTGTTATTCAGGTTGAATTAATGCCGTCCTTGGAAGGATGCACTTGTCACGAGGGTGTAATGTGTCTCTATACATCTACATCAAAGCCTAGCAAGAAGTTCTGTGAAACAAGAACTTGAAATAGCCTTGTGAAATACTATTAGGTATTATTTTTGCAAAATGATTCTGAAGTAGTTTGAGATCATCACCAGACAGCTCTTTCTTGAATGATGCCCACTTTTGTACTGATAGCAGGAATAAATTTGCCACCTTACTCTCCTGGAAGCCCTTTCTTTATGGTGGAAGGATGAAATACAGGCAGGTAAGAAGAAATCCTGGAGCAAGTGACTAGTGTACTCAGTTCTCCTCCAGAGTAAAATCCTCAAGAGACCCTTTTGTGACAATGATGTATGTTACAACTGTTTCCCTGGCCCAGAACACTAAATTCCACCATGGCCATGAGAGAGCTGAAGTCAGAGGACTACCTGAAATGAAGGATTTTGGTCAGGAATGAAATAAATGTTTTTAAAAGGGTAATTTTAAAAGGAAATATTTGAGATGGGCAAAAAAGGTTATTTTAACAAAGGGTAAAGTCTACTGTCCTGTATTACTGCTTTAAATCTTTAAATGACTTTGCAGCCATTGGTAATGAGCAGCAGTGATAAAGCATGTGGCTCCATTCCTGCCTCTGTACGTTACCTGTCAAAATCTGATCAGTTGTTGAGGAACAGTACTGGGGCTTGACCAGCCTCTTGATTTGATGCCTCTGCAACACTAACATGTTCAGTAAAGTAACACCTGCCTACACTGGAAATCTACTATGGACCTTTGGCTTTGTTTTGTCTTCCACTTAGGGCTGTGACCTAATAATTATCAAGTGAAAGTGGAAAAATACCAATTGATTTTATTAAATGCCCATGTGATACATTTCTAACAAATAATAAATAAATAAATAAACCTTTTCATCTATAACAAGAAAAGCATCACTGATCCTGATGTATTTACTTGAACCTGGGTTGATTTCCCTACTTTTATCACTAGCAAGACAAAAGTAGATATCGGGAGCAAGTGATGTGCAAGACTCTGCAAGAAAACAGAGTATATTAATGAAATGTACTCAGCAGAGAGCCTATTACGGTATCTGTCCTCTCTCCTGTGCTA
The DNA here is from genome assembly GCF_000699145.1 of Aptenodytes forsteri. Lineage (NCBI taxonomy): Eukaryota > Metazoa > Chordata > Aves > Sphenisciformes > Spheniscidae > Aptenodytes > Aptenodytes forsteri. The sequence goes on from NW_008795490.1 coordinate 14,202,521, forward strand.
CTGCAGAGCTAAAAATGATTGATAATAACCTTGTAGTTACTGTACAATTTGCCTACAATTTTACAGTTGCAGTCATGGCATTGATCTACAGTTAAATGAGATAATTCCTGTGTGCTATCTTGCCAGTCTGCCAGCAGCAATGTACCAATTGTACCTGTAAAGTCACAAAAAATGAATACCTGATTGAATCCAGGGCTCAGTACAGAAGTTTTAGATAGCTACATTATGAAATTGCTATAAAGACTATTCTTAAGTTTGTAAGAGAAATGTGATGAGGACTATTTAAACCTAGAAATTTCTATCAGTAATACTGCTTTTATCAGCAGAGTATTTTATAGCCTCTGCTTTCTTCCTCTCACTGGAGGAAGAAACTGAATGTTGCAAACCATTTCTTCTGAAAAAAAAAAGGAAACCTGGAATTGCAGTCTTACTAATATTAAGTTCTAAGACATTAGAAAATGTTCATGCAACATTTGCTAAATTAATCTGCAAAACTGGTGGACTACTAAGAATACTGAAATAAACTGGTTTAAAATACAAGATCTTTTCTTTCTGCCTTTTTTAAATCTCAAACATACGTACGATGGATGAAAATTCAAGCTCTTAGAAATTTTAATGGAAAATTCCAGTGAAACCCTACTTTGGACTAGAAATGAGGCAGTTCAGTGAAGACTTGCTGAAGCTTTCAAATATATGCATCAATCTTTCACCCAATTTCTTCCCAAATGTCTTCTTTCACCCAACCCCCCAAACTTAAAACGAAACTTTTCGGTCACAAAACCACACAGACCACCTCCTGCAAAGGTTTGCTAAAACCAGAGCATGGTGAAACTCACTAGCTTTAAAGAGCTCTACACTGCAAGTGTGGCTTCTTACTCCTCCCTGGGTCTAGCTCTCGCTTGCATTGAAGCCTCTATTTGCTAAGCCAATGTAAAATGGGGCCTTAAAAGGGAGCCAGTCACTGTCACAGAGGGGCGTGTTTCCCTGTTGCTAACATGCTGGTTATAGCGGTGGCCAAATGGGCTAGGAGGAGTCAGAAGTTGCTGACCCGATAAATTCTGGCTCGGAAGGAGGCATCGGGGGTATTCTCAGGTTGCCTATGACACAGCTTTTTAATTCACAGCATTTTGTTTCCATGATTTCAGTCAAGAATGCAGAACTTGGGACTGTATGTCTTAGGAAATGAATAGTGCTGAAGGGAAGGCTTCTGTTGGCAAGCGGGGTTGTGTCATCCGCAGACTGTTGCTACTTCACAGATGCTCTCTGATGATCCATGTGAAATTAATGAGAGATTTTAGTCCAACTCCAGGTAGATTAGAGAATTTTCTCCCAAGAGCCATTGTCACTTGCAGTGTCGCCTGCTGTTGATCTTATTAGTTATCCAAGAAACTGAAATAAATGTTGGAGGGTGAGGCTAACCTGAGATCTGCATTATTTATATAAGCTTTCAAATGTCACCAGACACCCAGAAAACATAGATGGATTTGTTTACCTAAGTAAATAAAAGATTATTAAACCACACAATTAATGATAACCAGCTGTACATTCTTCTTCTGTTTTTGTTAGCCTTCTCATAAATCCACAAAGAAACAAATATATAAATAATGACAAGTTATTTTCTCTATTTATTATTTGAATTTCAGTAGCACCCACAATATGTTAAACACTGACCTCATCTGTGCAAAAATATAGTTTGTTCCCTGAATACTTTTCGGTTTAAGACATACAGGATTTGTGTATCTGATAGATTATTTGGCTACATTTTATCATTTCCTTAGTGCCAAAAATACACTTTGCCATAGAAAATATTGAGTCCAAGGTCCTGATCTTTCCAACTGTTAGGCTTGTACAATACCACGGTGAGATTTTCCATTTGCCAAATGGGATTGTTCACCATAGTAAACTTAAGTAAGTGTGAACGTGCTGGCAGGGTCAAAGCTTCTACGGTTCTGCTCCTGTAAACACCTACGCATGTGCATAGCTGCACTCACACAAGGATGCACACTGATTTTAATAGACTAATTTACTCCAGCTGATTAGATATTTTTCTTGCATTAATCTGTTTCTCACTGGGTCAAGAAGACAACAATAGCCAAAACCAGCCAAATGCTTTTGAGAATTTGTGTTGCTTTCACTAAACTCTCAGCAAGCCGTTTTTCAACCAGCTTGAAACAAGCACTGACCACCTCATCTTTCTGCGAGTTGGCCGGGGTCATTTCAGGTTTGCCATTTTGTTTCAGCTGAGGCAACTTCACTTCTGCCATATGCCTCTTTGGTTGCATGATCTACAGCAGTCCTGATCTGCTCATGGTAGCTGGCCGAAGGCACGGCTGGGAGACAGTCCAGTCTCTCTGGCGCTGGAATGTTTTTGCATCTGCTCAATGCTGTGTCCTCTACAGCACTGTACTTCCACAGTCTGTGTTTTTGGTGAAAGACACAGAAGAGAACAGCTCTGGAGAGAGAAATGTCTTCTCACAGCTGGCTGTGGTGAGTCTTTCTTCTCCAAGCCCCCTGTTTCTGGCTGGCTGCGCTGGGCGGTTTCCTGAGGCAGCAACGACTAACTCCTGCCACTTCGGCCAAGAGCCAGCCTCCTCCTCTCCTGCCTGCCACCATTTTGCAAACCAGACAAAGGAAATGAGGGGAGGTTCGAGATCAGCGGTCATTTCAGCAGAGAAAAAAAAGTCCTGCTGCTGCCAACGCTGCCAGTTTGATCGGACACACTCTCCTTTTTGCTCCTGGAGCCAAAGCACAAGAGCTGAGTTGGTAGAACTAGGAGACCAGCCTGAGACGCTGCTTACAAGCTCCTCTGTGACATGGGGCATGAAAGCTCTACTAGTAATCTGACGTGTGACACATACCATTGAGGGGAGGTCTAGTCTGCATGGTTGAACTACTTGCTGTTCGTAAGAGTGAGAAAGTTATCTTTCCGGTACAGGTAATAGGACTACAAATATTACCTTTCAAGACTGCCACAAGATTGATATCATCATATCTCTTTTAAAACCTTCTGTGAGCTTGCTTGGGGTTATCTCAATTTCCATCTCCTGAGAAGAAAGTATTCACATCAGAGAAGAAAGTATTCACACCCAGCTGACCATCTGAATGTTGAGCACGAAGCCTCAGGAGAAGAGAGCGTTATATTTTTAAAGGCTGGTTGCTGAACTGAAAAGCAAATGAACAATTAAGCCTGGTTCAAAGACGAAAAGATCAAATTTTAGGCTGCAGAAATAAAACCTTTTCTAAATTCCCAAGGTAATTCAGAGGACAGAGGAAACCAAAGCAGTCCTATGTGATCAAACTCATGAGAGTTACACAGCTCTGTCCTCAGAGCAAACTTTCTTGTCAATAGTTTGAAGCATTGTCCACCAAGCAATTATTTATCTGCTCAGAGAATCTTCTATCTGGTGTATATCTGTGGTCATTGCAGCAAAGCCCTCTGAAGATGTATGTGGTTGCCCTGACCACTCAGAATTTAACAGCTGTGTCGATGCCTAGACATGGGACACAGCAGGACTTTCCATGCCAACAGCTGTTTAAATGCATTGGTCAGCTGCAACAGTGCTTAAAAACCCACCGATGTGGATGTCTTCTTGGGCTTTGTAAATACAGTATGGGAATTATTTACTTCATTATTTTGGTTAGGAAATGCAGAAACTTATCATTTAGTATGTCTTCTGCACATAGGGTCTTCCAGAAAAATATTAAACAAGTGGTTTAAAAAGCCTAGTTGAGGCCTACATTGAGACTATATGCAAAGTTCAGACAATATTTCATGAAGTTGGACATATTCTGAATGCAAATGAATATGAACTGGGGAGAAGCAACACCCACTTTCAGGGCTGCGTAATCACTAGTGTCATCTGCAGACTGGCAGAACTAACAACCAAGGTTTTATTGGGGTATCATTAGTTTTTAAGACAAATGCATACTTAACATGGCTGAAATTTCATGCTGTCCTTTTGAGCTACCACACTCAATGAACAGTTGTGAGAAAAAACATTCAGTGAGATTAATGCAATCCCGATTCTCCTATTTTTAACCCAAGCAAGCCAACCATTATTATAGCTGAAGTATCATTCTATAATGAAGAAATTGTCCTATATCAGAAAGACATAAGCAGTGAAAGGACACCTATTTGTCAAGCATGCTGTCTGATTGAGAATAAAATCTGCCTTAAAGGTCTAAAAATTACCTAAATATTTAAATACCTTAAAAGATTTTACCACAGACCTTTCTGTGTCCGACAAATATAAACTGGAGGTGTTGGTTCCTGTAAAAGCATGATTCTCTTAATTATACTTGCAAAGCATCAGTATTTGCTTAATGGACTGTTCACATCCAATCTACCATAGCTGTGGTAAGAATATTGTCACTGGTAGATGGACTATGAAGAAATTGTCTGCTCAAGAGATGTGACTGGGAACATGACTGCACATGTAAAAGAGGCACTGGCAACCAGTTTGCTGAAATCTGTTTGATTTGAACACAGTTTTGTCAGCTTCATCATCAGTGCCAGGGGAGCTCACCAGGAGACAAGGTGGATCCTGATAATGCCATGCACTGAGAACATAAGCAAGAGATTGCCCTAGGGACTGAGAATGAAAGAGATCTTTTAGTCCTTCCTGTAAGCTTGAAGACTCATATTCCCCAAGGACTGTGTGTGGACATGAAAAAGATAATCAAATACAGACCTTATATTCACCATGTGATTCACCCAGGCCTTTTGTCTCAACTGGAAGTACTTGCCTGCCCTGTATGATACATCCAAAAGATCAGAGCAATGAAGAGAAATTGCTTATACCTTCAAGTTTGTCTTAACTTCCTTAGTGGTCTGTAGGAGCTGACCTGTTTCAACTGACCAGTCAGGGGTACCCTCTCATGTCTCACCACTGGGCATGCTATCTTGAGCCAGGCAGTCTTGAAAAATCAAGTGATCCAGGCTGAAGACTGGCTACAGCTCAAAACTCCTCAGAGGGTTTGTTACCTGCTTGCAAAGGATTGTTCCGTTACTGATCCCCTGCAAACTCCTGTAGAGGGAGTTTGAACTGAGGTTCAGCAGCAGCAGCAGCCATGAAGGCCCAAGGTGGCATTACCCAACATTCATGATCGGATGCTTCCACACCCCGGTTCTGGTAGCTCCCCTAAGAGCTTAAACCACAGGTCCCTGATCCTCTTCAAGAACAATAATACAATGGCTTGGAGTAACAGGCTAAAAAATGACAACACACCACACTGCTTTAGCCAATCCACCTGAGTTCCTGCGTGCATCTTCACAGACCTGCTGAAGAGATCTTGTTTGCTCTGAGATTCCGTGTTGGCAGTCCCTTGCAGCGAACACAGCCTTCGCTTTTCACCACGAGCTGGGGGAGGGAGTGTGGCGTATCTGACAAGATTCCATGTTGTTTCCTTGTTAGGCGTGCTGTTTACAGATCATACAATACAAATATGTAGCATTTGCAAAGGATGGAGGGAGGAGGAGGAGGTGGTGAACAGTTTGGAGGTCTGTTTTCCACTCCGTTTCTGAAATTTTCAATTCCAAACATGGAATAGTATGTGCGTTTGGTTTACACAAGAGCGTTCACATTTCCAAAAATAGTGTGTGATTTATTTCCCAGTTGAAATAACTTTGAGGAATTGTGTAAAAGAAAAAACTTCTCTTTCTTAATTGACTTCCTCTTTCTTCTCTCCCATATACAGTTTTTCCATTGTTTTATGTGTTTTGTAGTTGTGAAACAATTTTAGATTTAGATTGTGCTTAATCCTTTCTCATCTGATTTAGCTCCAGTTTCAGTGTAAAAGCCAGTCTAATTTTAAGAGGCAATACTGGGAGAATTTTAGTTTACCTGTATTTTACTTTAGCTATAACTTAAGCCATAGTTCTGCAGTACAGATGGTGGGTACATTTTTATGCTCATCTTTTTAATAGTATCCTAAATAAACAGAATACATTGAAAATGAGTAACTGCTGTCTCCAGAATAGTTCCTTTAGGAGCAACAGAAATGAGTGTCGAGGATACCATCACAGTCACCGCACGGGAAGAAAACACATAATTGCCACATAACCACCGGGAAGAAGATATAGGAGGCAAAGCACAGTGGTGCTGTGTTGGAAGAAGCCTGTGGTATGGCACATCCACCTGTGTCCTATAAACTAACCCATTATGCATTAATGTGAACATGTGCGTTACAGGCCTTGACTTCCACAATACAATGTAAAATGACTGAATATGAACCACCTTCTGCTATTCGACATTTTTTAGTGTACGAGCAAAGTACCACCATCACTGTTTTCCATGCTGCTTACTGGGATTACTTTCCAGTTGTTCTTCTGCAAGCCAATTTTTAACACTGATCCAAAAAATAACAGGTTGGGATTTGTACAGATCCTCTCTTCACACCTGTCTCTCTTTGAATGGGCTTAAAAGGCCTTATAAATGCTACAGAGGCATAGCTCTGAAGACCACTGGAGTGCCAAGTCTGTCCTACAAACCCAACTCTCTGGAGAGAACCTAGAAATGGAGTGGATATAACAAAAGCACTGGAAAACAGTTATGAGCAGAGGAGGACATTTAATTCTCTTCTTCACAGCTTGGTATTGAGGCAGCTCGGGGTTTGCATCTACAGCCTGGCTCTGAAGTGGGCTGGTGACCGGGGCTGCCATTTGCCATGGAGATAACCCGAGGAGAGCTCTCAGACCTCCCGTAGCTCCAGCCAGCTCCAGTGCCCAGGAGGGAGGGTGGTTCAGGGAGGGGAGCAGGAGGCAGAAGTGGGCACGTTGTATTATGCGGTTTCCTAGTGATACCGGGGAGCAAATGCCCTTGCAAGCCTTCCCTCCCGTTACTTTTTGTTCCCCGCACTGAATTAAGGAAATTAAAAATCTAAAATGCCAACAGGCAGAAACAGACTGCAAAGTCCCCTTTTAATAGTTTTGGTAAGTACTTGTAATTAGAACTGAATCTTTTCTGGGGGGGAGGCACTTCCCAATTTGCCAGAAGTTCCAGGATGTGAACGTCCTTTCTGATGAGGAAGAATCCAGCTCCTCCCCAGGACATTTTTCAGTATTGACAACAAACCAAAACCCCCTGTGACTTGGCCAGGTTTGTTAACCACCGGTGTGCAGTTTAACACAGCTGCGAGTTGATTCAGTGTCAGAGCTTTGAAATTATGTCAGAGAATAAAGAACAGAAAGGGAAGAGAAAAATGGGACAGAACAGTTTCTGCCAAAACAGACTAGCTTCTAGTGGGCAAGCTGAATTATTTATATACTCATACCTCTGTGTACACATATATGTATACGTGTGTGAGAAGGCAAAATTCTTGAAGGGATCCAAACGTTGCAGAAATACCTGCTAGAATAGCAATGCATTTTACTAATAAAATAACCCATTTTTCCTTTCGATCCTGCTGTTATATTCCCCACTGTGGCCTGGAAACCAGATGATTTTGAAAAACAAGAAGCCTGATGCTGAATTCAGCCATGACTGAGTAAACCCAGAATAATGCTTCCGAACTGCAGCGAGTGACTCCAAATTTACACCCGGTTTCTGAGATCCGAATCCAGTCTGAAGTATTTCATTCCTACCAATGCAGTGTCCTGCTGCTTTCCTGAGGCTGCTGTCTGCCATGCACAACGTTTTCTGTCATGCAGTAAGAGGAAGCACAGTGTGAGCTCTGCAGCTGGACTTGCAGACTCATGCTAGGAAGGGCAGCACAGCAGTAAGAAGTTGAAAACAATTTATTTGAAAAATCTTGCCCCCCCCCACCCCCCCTCCCCCTTCCCACTCTCTGCAGGGCCACAATTAGAGGAAATGGGGCAGGATACATTCAGACCAAGGGGAGCCAGAACAAGGCTGGAAGTGGATCAGTAGTTCAAGGTTCAAGGGGACAAATATTTGGAAGAGAGACCCTTTGAGGGTTACTAATAGACAAACCACAAACCACTCAGGAAATTCCCTGAGCTGAAACATAGTAAGAGGCTGAAGGTAGCAGATCATCTTGCTCTGTCCTTACTCTTCCGTAGTGTTGGTGTCTCCTTAGGGCAACAGCTCTCTGCAGGGCCACAATTAGAGGAAATGGGGCAGGATACATTCAGACCAAGGGGAGCCAGAACAAGGCTGGAAGTGGATCAGTAGTTCAAGGGGAGACTGGACAAATATTTGGAAGAGAGACCCTTTGAGGGTTACTAATAGACAAACCACGACAAACTCAGGAAATTCCCTGAGCTGAAACATAGTAAGAGGCTGAAGGTAGCAGATCATCTTGCTCTGTCCTTACTCTTCCGTAGTGTTGGTGTCTCCTTAGGGCAACAGCAAAGAAACTGAGCGAGACGTATTTTGCCCTGAACCAGTGTGGCTGTCGTTTCATTTATTAGGGACAGAGAAGACCTGAGGACTGAGGGAGAGACAGCTGGGGGAATGGTGCAGCGAGGGGTGCCTCATTTGCGATTCTGTATCAGGAGTTACAGGAAATTTCGTTCTGCTTTTCATTTGGTTTCAGTTCAAATTTTCCCCACACTAGACTGCACTTATGTTCGCATCGGCTTCAGCATTCAGATTTCATTCTGCTGAGTAGATTCCATCTGCAGTTTGGCAAACCTGCAGATAATTAGCTCTCCCTTGTAATTAAATTTCCAGTTAATGTCCCATTAAGATAAATGAGAAGAATTCGCATCTTCTGCTTAAGTGGTGATTTCACAAAAAACAACATTTCATAGTCTTTGAACAAACAAGCACTTTCGTTTGCCGAGGTGAGATGTATTTGTAATACAGAAGCAGACCTTAATAATTTACATCTTTAGAACGCTTTTTTTTATCCCAAGAACTTCAGTGCTTAGTAGGTGAGTAGCCCGGGAGAAGAGCAAAGCCTGCCTTGGGGTTAAGGCATCGAACAACGGGGTCCTCTTGTCGCTTCAGTTCACGGTTGCCTTCTCACGCCGTGAGTGCCATGGAAACCATTGCCCAATCTGAGACAGCCCAGGCCTAATTTCTGTAGCTGAGCGCTCACAAGCGTGGCTGCAATCGCTGGGCAGGGCGGGCAGGCAGTGCTGCCTGCAGTGAAGGCAGGGTGAAGAGTCAGGGTGTATGGAAAGGTGACAGCTGGGGGGACCTCACCGGTTCCTACCCACTTTTTGAAGCTATGTGGAAAAGAGCACATGTCAATTTGCCAGCATGTAGAATGAAGAAAACAATACTTACCTTTCACTGCACAGTGTGCTGAATAAAGAAAGTGTGGTTTATGACTCAGTACTCAGAAAAAAAACATGCCTTAAGATAAAGACATATCTGCAAAAATAAATGTAACGCTAACATCATATACGTTACAGTAAAGACGAAAAACCTTCTCTGCTCTGAGGCTCTGGGGCACAAGCACTCCCCCCTTTATGTATTTAGCAGGGAGAGGAGAGGGAAGAGATGGAGCTGGGAGTGTATTATGCTCTTCGGTATTTTGCATTTTAACTATTGCTAAAAAAGATTTTAAAATACCCTTTTTGATTTGTAACAGTAATAGCTGAAGGTGTAAGCCTGGTCATTTTGTGCTGGTTAATACAGCATTGTTTTGTCCCGGGCCACTCAAGGGTGCCCAAGATCATTTTCTGTTCTCTTTTGCTTGTATACACACAGAGCAGGAGAAAAATGTCTGGGAAAAGAGGCTGACAGCTCTAGTTACCCATTGACATAAAAGACCCTTTGGTAGCAAAGCTTCATTTTAAGTATCTTGAGACGTACTCTGTACTATTCTGGGATGCATTTTGGAAAAGAAAAAGATCTCACTCAACAATAAATGATTAAATGAGTACTGTGAGCAGTGAATGAGTACATGCAAGTCATTGGATTAAGAACAAAAAGCTTGAGGTTCTGAATTTCTGGAGCACGCAAAGAATTTTAGTAGAATGTAGTAGCAGTACACTCTTGCATGTTTTTTTATTGATAACATAATGCAACTGATTTTGTCTCAATCAGCTGTAGAATACTTACCTGAACTGCGGGAACTGTCAGTGAAGACTGGCAGTATTTAATTACCTCCTTAAAGCCTTCATGAAATTTCCTTGAGAAGTGTGTACCGTGCACATACAACAGCCCTTCTTTAAAGGGAATCCTGTTGGCTGGTTCGCTCCCC
>NW_008795490.1:14212893-14241629 GCF_000699145.1 Aptenodytes forsteri
CGGGGCCGCGGGGATAAGGCGGGGGATACAGCCATCTAGCGGCGCCCGCCGCGCCTGCCCGCCCCCGGCGCCCGCCCTCCCCGCAGAACCCCCCCGGCCACGACCCCCTGAGCCAGAACAGCTTGCTCCGTGCTTACAGAGCTCTCGTTTCCTTCGCCGTTCACTCTTTTGCAGTCAGGATGTCGTCGGAGTATTTGTTCAAGCTCACGCATAAACTGCCGTGTCGGGCAAAACTCAGAATGGTCCACGTGCCGTTGATTTCTCTTAAGACCGTTTGGTTTGATACGTTACTTGCTTTTATTTTTGTAGAAGTGGATACAGCTAGAACATGACTTCCCGCTCTGTTTTGTTTTTTAAATCCAAATACTCTTATTCTGAACAAGGATTAACTAATTCCGTCACTACTGTTAGGAAAATACCACTTTTTAAATACATTGTTTGAACCCTGAGAATGAGCCTACAGTGGCATCTGCCTATAATCTATCATGACTTTATCACATAGCCTCCCCCTTTTTAATCCTTGGGAAAACCCAGACTACTGACAATGAAGGTCAAATTAATTGTTATTGTAGGCATGTGCAGAAAGTACCTTGTGAGGGACAAACCTGTTAAGAGCTTGAACTCTGATCAAAAAAACTTAATTTGATCAGGTGTTTCATGTCCCTTTTAGGCAGAAAAGAACTCACGAACTAATGTAATTTTGTTCCTGTCTTTGAAATGATATAACCTTGACCCCTTCTTTGGCAAAAATAGTTCATCGGTAGTTTATAGAACCTTACGAGTTCTGCAGGCAAACAATAATTCTCCAAAGTGCTCCCGTCCTGTATGTTAATGAGGCTAAATGAGGATCCTCTTTATTGCCCATGGCCTTTCTGAAGCATCTTCTAACTAGCTTTTCTCCTTTTCCACACTCCAATGGGCTGTGGAAAATGAAGGCTTGGTATCATGTACTGGAATCAGTGCAATGGGGAAGACTGTTAAAATTCTTTACTACAAAATCGTAGACCCTTGTCAGTACCCTCAACTATGGGTACACCGTGCCCTTGCAAAAATTACCCTGAAGTGCAAGATAAGTTGGCTTGCCAGTAGATCATGCAAGAAGGCTATCTTGGGATACAAATGAGTAATAATCTAAAGGTAATTGTTTCCTTTTAAGTGGAATAAATCAGTCCTAACTGTCTGCCATAATAATGCAAATTTCCTGAGAGGTGTCAGCAGTTTCCATGTGTGTATTCCCATTATTTGAATTTGTGTTTCCCATCTGTTAGGTGGAAGCACCCATTCCTACCTCTAGTCCATACAGTGGGTGAAATTTTATTTTGACTAACATTGGTGTAAGTCTGACCAATGTAGTTTCTCCAGAATGTAGTTACTCCAGCTTACGCTTTTGCAAACCGGAAAATAATTCAGATCTGTGTTTCAGAATGGCCTAAGGCTCCGATTGTGATAGCACTTACCCTGGTTCTGTATTGATACAATATGGGAATCAAAACTTGTGATTCTTCTCTGCTTCACTGCAGTTCCAAACTGTCTTTGCAGAAAGTCATGCAGATATAATGAAGGTTGGAGCAAAACTACATAGGTAGGTTGTCATTCTGTAGGTTGCTCTGAAACTCATGAAGTCTTCTCTATAAATCGGCAGCTATGAAAACCCTGTTTCACTTAGACTGATATGTCTCTCTCTACCCCTCTCTCATAATTTCCTTAAAATATTCTCCAAAATATTACAAGCTAAAGCTTCGCTCAGCCTGGCTTGGGCTTCCCCATGAGTACACTGCTGTGTGACTCTCTTACAGAATCTTCATTTGTAGCTTGTGGGGATAAATTGTCTTTTTTGTCTGGAAACAGTGAAATATGTTTGGACTGCAAAATCATCACACTTTCATTCTGTGTATACAGCTTTTTTTCTGGTGGAAAGGTTCATCACACTTTCATTCTATGTATACAGCTTTTTTTCTGGTGGAAAGGTGCATGCAGCAATTAAGCATTTTACAGATAAATATACCTGTGCAGTATATGCCAAATCAAAGATATATTTCTAGAGCTTTGGCTTGAGTTTCTGAAGGCAGCAAAGAGTGCCACTCCAACCCGTCTTTAAAGATTGCAGTAAAAGGTTTATGATCTGTATCTACTAGCATGGGTGACTTATAATAAATGTACTCCAAAGGTGTAGTGCCATGTCCAGCACTGATTGCTCAGACAAATGAGTACTCCTCTTCACTGGAGTCATTTGTAATCATGTAACAGCTTGACTTTCTGTCTGGAAAAGCGTAGTTTTGTCAGATTGGTTTATGCCACTACATCTCTCACAGCATTTTCAGAGACTATGACAGCTGTTGGTTTCGTATTTACTCCCACATTTTTCTGTATTGTAATCAAATGTTGTTTCTCTTTCTTTACTCTGAATGTTCTAGATGCTGCTGAGGCTTTCTTTCCTTTAAAAAGAAGAAAAGCAATAATGTGTATTATGAACTCATGTATTATTTTCTTTTTTTGTAAACATATTTAACAGCCTTTTTTTTCTTACTTGCTTTAAGAGCTTCTCTTTCCCCTATTCTATCTCAGAGGTTATACTAGTTTTGCTGGGCCCCTCCAAAGTTGGTTTTGGGGTTTTTTTGATTGTAAGAACTCCTGTGCTATTTTCTTGGCTTACTGAGTAGTTGTGACCAAATACTGCTGTCTGAAGTATGTGTGGTATATGGACTGCCTTCAGTAGTTTTGGATTGTATCTTGCAAAGAAGCAGGAATTTCAGGAGCTGGTGCATCATGGATTACAATTTGGCTCCTGTAAGAGGAAAGATTAAATAGACTAGAAACTCTTCAGCCTGAAGAAGCGGTGACTCAGGAAAAAGAGTAAAAACCTGAAGGCAGGGAGAAAATGAATAGAGAGGGATTACAGCAGCAGCATGAAATTATGAAGTAGGACAATTAAAAAAAAAAGCAACCCAAAGGAAATTTTACACAATGCAGAAGTAAACTCTGGAACTCATTGCCGCATGATGTTGATATCAGAAATGTGAATGAGTTCAAAAACCAATTAGACATAGCAATGAAAGAAATATTCACAGGGAGACAACCATTAATAGCCCAATTTTTTTAAGTCAGAGGAGAATGCACCTTGGAGCTGTGAGAAGGGGATGCTAGCATACGCCTAAATTGCAGGGAAAATTGGCATTTTTGGAACAGGTTTTGTGTGACTGGGGCTGTAGGTAGGCAAAGCGTTACTATTTGTGCAGTGCCATTCGTAAGAATAAGAACTGCTGTCAGATTTCACCGCTTCTGGTGCAGGCAAACGGAGGGAAGCCTTGCGTGTCGAAGTGAGCTCACGCACACACGCACACCAATGCAGTGCTTTAAGCTCTTCAGGTAATCAAGGGAAATTAATCCAAACCATTCACTTCGAAACTCAGTTTGCTACTGCAGTGTTTTCAGTTCGTGCATCTTAGGTAAACTCTGCACTCACTCACAACTTCTGCAGAATGCTGAAACTTCTGTTCTTACTAAAGTGACGTGCCTCCAGCCCTTTAGTTCTCACCTTAGCTTTCACACTTTTTTGTATCCTGTTTGATAGAACACCTCCTATTTCCTGAGAGGGACTGCGCGGTCTTACGCTACCTTACCTTTATGGCTTTGTGCTTTGTCTTCTGAGTTATTTCTGGACAATGAGCAAACCTAGAGATGTAATGGGCAATGTTTAGCCATTGGGGAAAAATTTTTAGTTCACGCACCTGTAGCTGTTGGTTGGATTTTCCAACTGCTGAGATTCGGGGTTTCCTCACGAGTAGGCTGTTATAACAAATGACAGTGATTCAGATCATGAGTTTTTAACTGAATTAGTGTTTCTTCTGGCAGTAACAGTACTGAAAACCGTGCTGATATCCTGACTTCTTTAAATTAGTGGAACAATGACTCCACATAGATGGAAACCCTGTGCTGTTAAGCCTGCCTGGTGTTTGAAAGACAGCTGTAAGATTTCACTCTTGTATAGTTTAAAAAAGCGTCTTACCTCTGTTGGTCTCTAGTGTATTTGTTATCTATAGTGCTATTAAGAATGTTAAAGCGATATCAGATTTCAGCATATAGTGAAGTGACAATCCAGTTTGTGTAATCCTGTTTGTTTTTAAAAGTTTGAGTTCTGCATATTTTAATTTGTTTGCAGGGTGCCCCAGGTAACCATTGTATCACAGTGTGTGGTTTTGCTGGTGTCTGATAAGATTAGCACAAACTTCAGTTACATTCTTCTTAATGAGGGGATCTTTCTGTTTTGATACCAAGGCTTGGTTTTAGTTAGTTAAGGCAATGCAGAATAAATAATCTGAACATACTCATTCATGATATTGATTGCTAGGATTAATATGTTAAATAAGGAGCTGACTAGAAAATAAGAGAATTCATGATTTTAATTTTTTTTTTATGTCTACTATTTAAATTAAGGTTCCCTAGTTACCTGAAAGCTGACTTTTAAGTGAAAGCTTTCTGTGTGCTAAGTATGCCAAATACCTTGAACATAGGAAGAATCTGCCTATGAATAATAATGTTTCCCTGCCCATCCCAAGACCTTTCATTTGTGATAAACAGGTATTACTGATACTGACGATAGGACAAGTTTAGTGACAGCCTTGAAAAACTGTTATTTAAACGAGGAGGAGATGGACATTTCTCAATAACTGCCTGCAAAGTGTGTGTTCATATTGCCGGGCCAGACTGGCAACCAACAGGTGGTGCATATAGGCATGCTTAGGTGCAGATGATCGAGAAAAGAACTGGAGGTCAAAGAAAGGCCAGGCTCTGTTGGTGAAACAAAGACAAAGGTCCTGTAACCTCAGCGAAGCTATTCCACAATACACCAGCCGCCAAGCATCGTCCTAGTTTGAACATTGTCTTTTCCATTGGGTTATTTTAATTCTCTGCTGTGAAGAACTTCTGACATTTCTGTCCTCTGCAAAATACTTCTCAGCTGTATTCCTTTTTGTACAAATCCCTGAGGTTTTTGTGAATTACATCACTGCTTAAAGCTTTGCTTGACCTCAGAGGCTCTTTTGCAGTCTAGGAGAGCACTAGCCAGCATTGCACAGCCTGTACTGCACAAACTTGCATTGAATACTGTAACTCAATCAACCCCTGCAGATCGAGCCTGCAATGTTTATTTTAGAAAATGGAAAAAACTACCGTGGATTCCTCTAACTGAAAAATGAGGGTCTTCCACTTATGTCACATTGTGACCCACCCACTGAGGAAAATTGTCCATACATTTTACAGATTTCGTCTTCATCTGTTCTTAATATACTCTCTCAAATTTTCTATTTCAATTACCAGTGACTTTCTTGTTGCTAGCTGATACCTTTTTTCAAAAGGGACAGATTGTCATAAAATGTAGGCTTGTGTTGTGCTTTCGGAAATTGTGGGTTGATTCTGAAAAGATCAGACACTATTACTGTGTAGCTACTGTCAGTTTTACCAACATGACCTTCTCTCTCTGAATAGGACGGGCTTTTTCACTGCTGAGGAAGATCTACATTTGATTTTGAATGGAAAATCTATACTGATTATTTTTTAAAATATATACTCTCTGGTATAATGATTGCAATTGGACTGTACCTACACTGCAGCTACCGTATCGCTTCACTGAAGATATACTTTTTGACACTTTTAATTAGATCTCATTTACACAGATGAAAAATATGTATTTGACTGAAAGTATTTATGGCATAAATATCTCAGAATTAAAAAAACCCCAGAATTATTGAAATGTATGTATCAAGCCTGAATTTCAAGGGGTGCAAGTGTTGCAGCCATATAACTTACTTTCTGCAATGTAATAACACTATAATTAATAACTCCATAATTGCCTATTCCTATCATCTAACTATACTCACTATGCTATGAATGCTACTGGATAAATGTAATTGAAATGTCAGACTTTATATGAATTTATGATGTAATACGTAACAGAACTCATTAAATAAACCATCGATACAATAAAAATAGTTAATCAGAAAGAAATCTGTATCGACCAAAAGGGATACATAAATATCCCTCCTTGTGTTTCCATGACTCCATACACCCAAAAAAAAGAAAAGAAAGACTGGAGATATTCTTTAAAGGTAATTTTTTCATGTAGAGTGCCTTCTGGACATATTATTTTGTGATGTACATGCCTCAAAGACAAACATTATGGTAAACGTGATTGATGACTTACTTTGACAAACAGAAGATTTGTGGTTAAAATTCACAGAAGTAACCCAAAGAATGTTGCTCTTACGTGTCACATCTCTGAAAGCATCCAGTTTGGAGTAACAATTTACATGTAAAGTCAATGTGGTCTTCTATGTAATTTCAGAATTTCTGTGTAGACACCACCAAGAAATCGTGCTCAAATCAAGCTGCTGATGTTTCGGAATTACAAGTTAGTTGTCAAAATGTTTTGGTGCATCGTGAGAATAAGAACGACATGACTGGAAAAGCTACATTATTGGAAACCAGTGTGATTAAAGGTCAGTTAAGCTTTATGGTTTGAGTTATTAATATAACAAAGCTTAACCCCAGCCCTGATAAATAATTTACATAGAGGGCTATCTTGCGTGATTTCACTTGGAATCTGTGGCTTAGGCAAAAGAGATGAAAAGTGAACATCTCTGTTCTTCCTCCATAAATGCCGTAAGGCAAATTCATCCAGGCTCTCAACAGCAGCATAGTATTAAACTGTTTGACACTGCAGCATGAATATTCAGTAGTTTTTAGGAACAGACATATGGAAAAGATGTGCTTTCCTTTTGCTTTAGGATGACGCTTACACATCATCTGTTATAAAAATGCTGATTCCAACAGGTATTAAAGATGAGCAAGCAATTTACATTAAAGATTTGAAGATGTCTTCAACTCACGTTTTTGTATTTTGAAGAAAAAAAAATATTGAGCAAATTACTTGGCCAATAATTGTTTTTAAAGTCACCATTTGATTGGATTTCCCAAGCATTTTTGATAGCTGGCTAGTTCTTCTACTTATTTTTCAAGTTTTTCCTTTTTCAGAAAGGAAACGTACTGAAGTTGAGAAGCCAGATGATAAGAGGACAAATCCAAAGACTTTGCAGTTAATATAAAAAATTCAATTGATTTCATTAATCTTTAGTCACAGGTTATGTCTGAAATATGAACACATCACATTAATTACAACACTAGAACATTTGGAAGACTAAAGCACAAATACTCATCCTCACAGCATTTGTTAGCTGATAATTGATATCAATATAAGAACTTCCCATAAAGTTTCTCTTTATTGTCTTGTTATTCAGTGTGTGAGACTCCTAAAAAGGACTGCCTATTTGAAACTACACATATTGAAACTTCCAAATGCAACATAAACAACTTTTATAGTGAAGAATTGCTGTGGCGTGTTGAATATTCACTAATCCTTATTGTTGTGGAAGTTGTTTTTTTGGGGACTGGTTTTGAAAGGTATTTTGGTATCTGGCTGCTTTGAAAGATAATCCCAAATGTGTTATTTTGTGGCTTTGAAAAATCTCCCTGCAGACTCCATGTTGTCACTGCTTAATGATTTGATTAGATTTTATAGGGGTAAATAGTGAAGCTTCCATATTGGCAGGGGGAAAGGACGGTATCCTCTGTTTAAACCCCAGGAAAAAATGAATACCAAGAGGGGTTAATGTTGTACTCTCTTGTGCCAAGGGAACTACCTGCAAATTACTGGGGCTTGACTTTGAAAACCGCTGTCCATCCTACAGGGATCAGCTGGATCACTTGCGTGGGTTAGTCTCTGTGTGGTGAGGCAGCCAGGGGAAGCTGGAGGGGGACGCACCTGAAGAAAACATTCTCAAAGCATCCTTAAGCCAGGCTTAAAGTTTGTGCTGAGGACTGGCTTATTCACAAGCACAGGAGTCAGTGCTCATGTAGGTGCTTTACTTGGTGGGTTCAGACTCCTCACAGACAGGGAAAGCCACACAGGCTAAAGTCACACAATGGTTTTACAGTCAAGATTTTTCAAAGATTTTTCTGAACGCAGGAGCTCAGTTCGTGCAGCAAGAAGTGGAGTTGTACAGTCATTTCCTGTGCCTCTTACAGGAACTGTGCAGTAGTTTCTAAACTGCGATCCCTTGGCTGAGAAAAGAAGTTTGGAGCTACTGTTACTAAGGCTTCAGCTCAATAACAGGACTGGGAGGTGGCCAAGTCTTTCCATTCTTTGTATTGGAACCATCTTCCTACTGTGAGAGTATTTGTTGCCACTTGTGTTTCTTTTATCACTGGGCACCACTGAGAAGAGTCTGGCTCCATCTTCTTCACGTCTTCCCATCAGGTATTTATATCCAGTGATAAGATCGTCCATGAGCCTTCTCTTCACCAGGCTGAACAGTCCCAGCCCTCTCAGCCTCCCCTCCTATTCTACATGCTCCAGTCCCTTAATCATCTTCATGGCCCTTTGCTGGACTCACTCTAGAATGTCCATGTCCCTCTTGTACTGGGGAGCCCAGATCTGGACCCAGCAGTACAGGTGTGCTCTCACCAGTGCTGAGCAGAGGAGTAAGGATCTCTGCTGGCTACTGCCTTGTCTAATGTAGCCCAGGAGGTTGTTGGACCTCTTTGTCACAAGGACACATTGCTGGCTCATGGTCAGCTTGTCTACCAGGACCCCCATGTTTTTCTCTGCAAAGCTGCTTTCCAGCTAGTCAGCCCCAGCCTGCACTGGTGCATGGGGTTATTCTTCCCCCGGTGCAGGACCTTGTGTTTTCCTTCACTGAACTTCATGAGATTCCTCTCTGCCCAGTCCTCCAGCCTGTCCAGGCAACACAACCATCTCGGCCACTCCTCCCAGTTTTGTATCATCTGCAGACTTACTGAGGGTACACTCTGTCCCATCATCCATGTCATTAATGAATTACAGTGTCTGTAGCAGACACCCACAACAACATCACCCATGTTGGTTTGTCTGCTAATCCCGACCCAGAAGCTCTCAGCAGGCTCTTCACCTGTCCCTAGGCAGAGGGCTGCCTCTGTTAGCCATGCTACCAGCAAAGTTTCTGCCTTCTTCTTCACACTGCCCACCTTTCTTGTTAGCTCATGCAGTTTGTGGTTCTGGACACTAGAAAACAGACTTGGACTTTCTGCAGCTGTTCTTGATTTGGACCTTCTACTGAACGTGTTTCAGCACTGTAGTGAAACAAGGCAATATTGCTGACTGTCTCATCTGCCCCTGTTTAAGTCTGCCTGCCTTCTCTCTCTTTATTCATTCTGGGCCAGTAGCATTAGTGTTTTGTCCATCCCATTGAGCCTTATTTATATGTCCCTGATAAACATTTTTCAGAATCTCCAAGAGCACTTGATTTTCATTTGCTATTTTTCACTTTCTAGCACATCTATTTTTCTTAGCCAATTCTTCATTTGTTTTTAATTCTGAAACAATCTAATTGAGAAGAAAGCTTTTCCTAGGGACTTTTTCAAGTTTTAAATTATCTTCTCTTAGCTGTTCTTGCTCTATTTCCTTTGGCCTTCATTCCATTAAGATCCTAACCTTTGTTGTGGTATCCCTTCTGTGAAAGCAGAGTTTTCTTATCTGCTGGTTGAGATGCACTCATCAATCGTAATGGTAGATTACGGACTTAATTCTTCCTGCTTCCAGTAGACACAGTTTTTTAAACTTTAGGTGTCAATCAGGCTCATTTTTTTCCTATCCATTTCCCTGAGCTTATGGCTAGAGACCTGTGCTTTGCAAGTAGTCCTACATGCATGCCCAAGACTATTAGATAAAAAACAGTGTTAGGGCTGCTGAAGGCTTGCTTGTCTCTGGTCCTGCAAAGATTCACAGCACTAACTCTTCCCAGCTGGCCCAGTTCTTAGCCGTGTTTCTGATTTCGAAGCTCATCCATCGTACGTCTCCTGCCTCATTCCTCATGAAAGCTGCAATTAGTTAATTTTAAGTTCATCCTATATACTGTGTTAGCTTAGACTACTGACAGAAGATCAGATAAAGAATAGCCTTCGTTACTGAGGATTTTTCAAACAAACTCTTAGTACCTCTGTTTAGTACACACATAGAAAATCAAGAAGCAGTACCATAATGTTTCTTCTTTTACAAGGCTAGGAAATTGCTTCTTGTTTAATTGCCTTGGAGTATATCCCTGTACAAACTTTATCTAAATTTAAGTATACTGTGAGTTAAAAGTTGGAGCTAGGCAGATTCAACCTAGACCAAAGAGCAGTGATGGATTGTACGCTGACATACCCAAATCAAAGCTAAAGTTTTTTCTGAAAGATATGTGTTAGTATAGCCCAAAGTTATTGGGTTTAATTCAAAGATAACTGCAGAATTATACAGGAGATTGGATTAGATGATACAGCAGTTCTTCCTGGCCAGCCAAGGGATCCCCAGGAGTCTACTGTTGCATGCTGCAAGCTTGCCTGTTCCAGAGAGTATACTCTGCTCTGCTAATTCACAAGATAATGGATTAGAAAATATGTCAAGACTAATAACACAGACACACTTCTGTGGGTTTTGAGTGGGAGGAAATGCACCATTCACTGACTAATCTTTAAACTTCTACTGGTGAATGTTAAGCCACCCTCCAAAGCACCAACCTGTTTCAAATTCCTAATAAGGGTGTTGAATCTGTGCTCTCAAAACAACCAGTTACAGAGACAATTACTATTTCTTACCAAAGGCCAGATAGTTCTGAAAAGAAAAGCAACATGTTTTTCTTTCAGTTTTAAAGGCTCTATTGTCTTTCCTTACAGACTTCATGTTAATAAAGATAGGATATATTATCTTTGTTTCTAAGAAATTGAACCCTTTTCCTCTGTTGCAATTAAACCTGAATTGGCCACTAAAGATATTATCCTATTTTCTTATATTTGACTGAGTTTGAATTCATTAGAAATAGTAGCAATATCTGCAGGATAATAACTCTCATCGGAAATCTGCTGTATCAGTTTTTCTTTAACCTTGAAATTTATTCTAAGCGGAGTTTCTAAAACATTACCTAATCTTCTTGCTCATGGCTTAGGTTTCTGGAATTGTTAGAGTCTGCAATAAAAAACTGTTTATGTTGATTTTGTTTATTGATGTCAGGACATTTTAGGGAAGATATTTATATATTCCGACTTTAGGCACTTGATTTAGGAGGCCAGTAGGCTAGAGAAAGAAAAAAAGGGAGGGGCCTTCTGATTGCAATTTAGGATGCACATGTAACATCTACTAAATTTGACAGCAAAGATGGTTTAAGAAATTTCTGCCCCTGTGCTGTAGCTTGTGGTCCCATCAGTTAGGGCAATACATTTGGTTATGGGGCTGTGCTCTAAACCAAATATTAAAATAAATTAAACTTAATATCCCCCAAAACTTAAAGCAAAACATAGAATTCTGAATTATTTTGAAAAAAAGCTCTTCTTTCTTCAGTGACATCACAGGGATTTTGCACTAGCATTCTGAATTAGGCACATAAGGATAAGCAATATGAACTAGGAATCCTTTATTGTATGTATGACAACTCTTTCAGCTTCCACACTTTAGCTCAGTCTTTGATTAGGGCAAAACTGTTATTAGATCCTTTGGCTCCTATGGTCTTGTAACTATCTTAAAAAAAATAATTGGACTCTTTTTCCTGGTTTTTGGGCTGTGAACACAAAACTTATTCTTGGCTGACACATCTTCTGAGACAAGTTTAAACAAAGGTAAGGAAATGAATTAAAATAAGGAGACCACATCATTTCATAGGATGACAAGTACACTTCAGTAGATTATATTTAAACATTTTCAATCAGCTTTCTTCTTAACCAAACTCGAACTTGTTGTACGGCAGGGGAAAGAAAGCATAGGCTCTGAATCCTTACATATGTCGTTTATTGGATATGCTTGATTTTAATTGCAGTAAGACGCAGAGGTTCCAGGCAGAAGCTTGTAGAAGTGGTTGCAAGGAGGAGGCATTGCACTGTTAGGCGCAGGGTGAGGAAAGGGGACTTTGCACGAGTTACTTCCCCCGCTCTCTGGCAGTGCTGTCTGGCCCTGCTCCACCAGCCCTGTGCAGAGCAGCAGCTGGCAGCCTGGGGGGTGCCTGGTGGTGCCCTCAGCCCTTCTCCTTACCCTCTTGCAAGAAAGGTATGATGGGGCCTGAAATACACGATTGTTTAAAACTTGCGGTAACCATTTCTCATCCGTAAGAGTTGTTGATACACTGAGGATTTGTTTTACAAAAAGAGGCAGCAGTGCAACAGTGGAAATTAGTGTCTGTAAGAATTCAATAAAACCAGCGAGATAGACTAGAAAAGAAGTGACAAAGAAGAAAATTAAAAAATAAAAGGACGGTGAAAGAGGTCAACAGATGCCTCTTTCAGGAAATTTCAGATTTTTTAAGAAATTAAATTTAAGAGTAAACTTTTTCAAACAATGGGTTAATAGATTCCAGAGGGAGACAAACATCACCCATACATGAATTGTAACCCTGCAGTGCATATGAAATAATTTGATTGTGGCAGTTAACAGTTTTTAAAGATATGCTACATCGCCACGTGAAGGGATGGTTGATGGATACCAGCTCAAGGAACACTCCATTAGTTTAATGTGGTCCGATTCTTCTATCACTCAATAGGTTTCAGTAGCACTCCCTGAGGAATTAGTTCTCATTAGCACTGAGGAGCATCAGAACCAGGTCCATAGCAAATAAAATGGTACTGGTTATAGATTTGGCTTATGCAAATGCCTTCAGTTCTGTGTATTTTCACTTAAGCGATGTGTAGAAATAAGGATGTAGTTCTACTGTGTTTAGTTCACAGTATTATTGTTCACTTATATACATCAGTTGTATATATTCACAACTATTGTTTTCAAGTTAGGCATAAATAAACACTAAAAGTTATTATGTGGTTGAATGTTAATTTATGCAGCATAAATCCTGAACTGAGATATTTACCACAGCTATATAACTGTGTTATGGTCACGGCCAGGGGCATTTAGGTGTGCAGCCTTCTAAGTACATGAGTTTGGGTTTCTAGCACTGGTTGCATTCAAGCAAGGGTTCTGATAGGTTGGGTTACTTCTGTTGCCTACATTTTGAAGGAGGGCAGAATAGAGAGCTATGAAACTGTTTGTGACCTTGAAATTTGTGAAAAAACACAAAGTATATTCCGAGGGAAAAAAACCCAAATCCTACCCACTCGAGGATACAAGTGAGATACATGGAAATTTTTAGTCTGCAGAGCACTACCTTTCCACTATAAAGGCAAACACAATTATACAAATTGTTCCAGGCAGAGCAGAATTAATGAAATCTGGTTTAATAAGTATTCATGTCTGTTGTCCCCTACTGCTCCTCTCCCCTTTCCCTGATAATAACCAAAACTCTCCTTATGGCACTCCTATCAAATGAAAAAGAGCAGGTCTGGAGCTATGTGTGTGTTGAGAGGCCAACCAATATGCACACGCTGATTTATCCTGCTGTCTGCTGCCAAATGGAGTGTATAACAGCTGTGTGCTGCACGCTTTTCTTTCAATAGAGGAACTAATCCAACTCTCGCTTTTGTAACCACGTTGAGACTTTTGCCCCCTTTTCAAATCTGACCGAAATTGTCAAAAAAACTTTTAAAAGTACTGAAGTGATTGATAGATGGATGGATAGACAGCACAATGACATAAGCCTTGTTTTCTTAGCAGGCTGAGATGGCATATCTGATTCAGTAATTCAGTGTTGAGGCTAATAGATTTTTTTTTTCAAACAGGGAAGAAAATTGCATTGATTTCACTGTTCAGAATTCCCTTGGGATCATTCAGCTTGTCCCCTTCATTGCTTAATGCTTTATTGAAGTGTAAATATATACATTTCAGAAGGCGTCCTACACAGGTTTGGGACTAGGGACAGCTGTGATTTAGTCTGGCCTGATGACATTAATTTCCTTTCTCCTTGAGCTGTCTTGCTTAGAAGCGTATCATTTTGTTTGCGTGTGTTTGAGAAAGAAGAAAGTCTAGCTATGCCATCCATGAGCAATCTGTACTTTATATCCATATTAGCAAGTCTAAGCACACAAACAATATTTCCCTTGCTGAATCACAGGGATTAGCTTATTCTTTCAGTGCCTGTTTTATTCATTAGTTTACTTTCACTGATATCAAACACAGCCAACTTGCAAATGAACTACAAACCTGGAAACGCTTATTAACAAGATAGTGGCCACATCTGTGAGTGAGATCTTAATTAAATTTCTCATCATAGGTTTAGGTTTTTGGGGTTTTTTTAATTCCTTTTGATGCCTAGATCTGGAAATACTTTCCTAATTTACTCATTCCTAAAAAGTAGCAGGGGGACTTGTGAATAATTTTCTCTATGATAAACTCTGTGCTGGTATGGCCAGACAGCTGCTTGATTAACTTAATGATTATTTCTGACCTTAAAAAATCTATAAAAGAGAGGATCATAACTTCAGAAAGAAATGAGTCCTGACCAGTTTTTCAGGGGGAGACACCTCAGCCATGGAGAGTCTCAGGAGGAACAAAAGTGGGGTTTGGAGACCATCGAGAGAATATACAGCTGTTTTCTTGGTGAAGGGGAGGGAACACAGGGGTCACAAGGACAAGCTTGGGAGGATTCTTGTTTGAGAAGCTCAGTCCCATAAAGAAGGACCTGTTTGACAAGCATGGCCTTGCTGGGAGGTCCAATAGTCTGTGAGGCCTTGTGCACATTTGCAGGTTGTTTCAGATTATGTCGTAGCAAATTAACCAAACAGGAACGGCTGTACCAAAAGCAGTGTTTTACACTGTTTTGACATTTCAGGTGAAACTTTTTGCTTTAGAAACACAGTATCCTCTCAGCTCTGCTAAATGTGAGGCTTCCTGACAAACCCCAAGGGTGAGCTGCTCCTGGCAGGGGAACTCCGGTGCTGCTCCCCTGGCTGGCCCTGCTGCTGCCTGACTCTTCCCCACCATAGCCTGGGCCAGGGGATGTGGTGGCTCTAGAAGGGGGATGTGGGGCACTCAGTGACTGATCCTTGTGGGGTCCTGCTCCATGTGACCAGTGGTCCCATGCGTCTTGTGGAGCTACCTGTAGCCCCAGGGAAGCAGTAGGACCACCTAGGCAGAGGAGGAGACCCCGGGGTCTTCTGGCAGCAGCCTGTAGCTCACTGGTGTAAGCTGTAATGTGAAGCTGTTGCTGTGCCAAGACTCAGAGCAGAGCCCGCCCCAGCTGCAAAGAGGCTTCCCGTGAGGGTCTCTGCACTTGTGGGAAAAGGCTACTGCTTTTTGGAACGTTTGTCCTCAGTATTGCCCCAGGCTGGTCTAGGTGGACGTATAAAGAAATGTACTCCAAAACTTTTCATTTTAACCTCAAGCCACTTTCAAGCCTGCATCTTTGTTTGTTATATTGCCTTCTGAATAAGAAGAAACTGGGGGGTTTGGCTCTAGGAAATCCCAAAGTAACACCGCAGGTTCCTAGCTGCAGAGGCTCATCTCTTCAGGCAATGAAACCCAAGAGCATGGGAGCACATCTGCAATAGGGATGGTACATGCTGCACATGGCAAGTGGACTGCTCTTCTCTTGATACAGTCAGACAATTTTATCTGCCTGCTTTTATGCTGTCAGTGATCACACTTTTTAACCATTTTAATAAACCTTAGAGTTATCTGTGGACAGCTAGCAGGGTGTGGACAACAGATTATCCTGTTTGCCCACAGACTTCGAGGTACAAGTATTATGCGAAAACTGAAATAGGGATTCTTAAGAGTGAAGACTCTCTTATAAAATGCTCAGCTGGGTTTCATTCTTGATCTGCCACAGATATTGTTCAGGAACTTGAGCAAGTCATTTAAGATCTCTGTGAAAATGAGAAAAGTGAGGAGAACATTGTTTTCTTTGCTTTTTGTTTTTGTGGTTGTCTGTATGAATTGTACATTTTTTCAGGGCAAGGGCAGAGTCTTCCATTTCCTTACAGTTATTTTTTGCTAATTGCTCAGGTCTAACAAATAAGGCACTTGGAAAGTGTGAGGCAGAAAAGGAAAAGGAAGAAGAGCACAACTATGACTATGTGGATGAAAACATAATTGAAAACATCAGAAAAGTATTTCAGGACACCACCGTTAGAAATAAGCATGCACTCTCTGAAGGAAGAAGGTGAGTGTGATCTGTGATCGCTTATGGATGCAAACAAGTGCAGGCAGACTGGCCAGTAACCTTCACCCCCCAAAACGAGGGAGGGTTTCCCCTGGGAGCTGCCGCTGTTGCCCCCAATGTCCTGTGAATAACACAAGAAAGGCGTCTCTGAGCTGCCACCTGTGACACCCTGTCACTCTTAGCGATGTCACCTTTGTCAAAGTGGTACCTATTGTCAGCCTGGTGATAGAAGTGCACAGGCAAGACCAGGTTTACAGATAGAGACAAAACCTTAATTAGACCAACAGTTACCCTTACAAAAACACGCAGAAACCCAGAGAAAGGCTTTGTATCCAAAAGCCTGTCTAATTTTGCTGATTTGTGCCAGTTTGCTGTAAGAAATTATAGTACTCTAAATGCAATCCTTTTCCTCTTTTTAGAAGTGGATGCCTTGTTGTGCATGATTAAGGTTTGTCTCTTAAAAAGTTTTCAGGAACTATCTGTGTCTTCACTAAATCCTCGAGGTTCTGCTCTGGCAGTCTGCAGAGTGCTAGTGAAGAGGGCCTTTGCTTCTGAAAAGCTCCAACCATCATTTCCAGCTAAACACATTTTAGACTTTTTTCCTAGATCTGAGTGAAACTAGTCCCAGCTCTTTTCACTCACAGCTGAACCTTCTATGAACTTCACTTGATTTGGCTGAATTGCTTCTCTTGTTAAGAGAAACCCCTGAAAACCCAACAAAACTTGAAATGTGTTTCAAAGATTTTAAAAATTATTTTAATATGAAGTGGTATTTTATTTCAAGAAAACTTGAAATGTTGTGTTTCAAAGATTTTAAAAATGATTTTAATATGAAGTGGTATTTTATTTCAAAATGTACTTAGTATTTATTTTAAAATGGCATGCAATGTTTCTATTCTGTTTGAGTTAAGCAGCTCACTGAATCTGAAATAAGCTCTTATTTTTTTTCTGAAATGCTCAAACCCCTCAGAAACATGACATCCAGGGCAGTGTGCGGTATCTGTGCGGCCATCTCTTCCCCTGCTCACAGTCACAGAAACTCCAAAGTTACAGGAAAGACTGAAAAATGAAACAAAGTAGGGCGTTTCACATAATGCATTTTTCCTCAGTCCATATGCCACTGAGGATGGGGACTTGCTCTGTCACGTAAAGAAGTCAAGAAAGAGAGAACGAAACTCTCGTTTGACTAAAATAGTCCTTTTGACTAGAGGCATTAAGGGAAAAGCACAGTTTCAAGAAGCAATGCCAGCCTAGAGATCAGCCTCCAATTATACTACTTACTGTTGTGGCATCAGCTCCTTTAAGTCTTTACCCACCCGCCCTTTAAACCCCCTATCAATAGAGGCAAGGTTTCACTTTACCAGTTGTCTCCTTTGAGGGCTCTAGCAAAACATGAAAGAAAGGACCTTTGCTGCCTTGAGGGAGATCACTGTCTGTCTTGGATTACGAAGCAACCCCATAAATTATCATCCTCAGTGGATGACAGAAGTATCCACCCTCTGAAATCATCAGCTAGCCAAGGAGCACGTAGCTCCTCCAGCCTGCTGGTCTCCCCCCGACCATTATGGCTTTTATCTAGCACTTAAAATTTCTATCAAGCTTCTGTGCTTGCGCTTGTGAGCATTTTGAGGAATATGGATTTGATGTGAGCATGTGAAATTAACCTTTAATGTGGGCAAAAGCCCTATAAAATTTCTAGCCAGATAAAATGATTGATGGAGTTTAAAAAATCAGCTTTTGCACATGTATGCTACACAGCTGGTTGAAGGGGCTATTAAAAATAACCAAATTAGCTGTTTTAGGCTTATTTACAGGCAAATAATTCACAAAAAAGAGTTGTCTCTTGCACCTGTGCTGAATGCCTAACATCCGATCAGGTTAGTTCTACTTCAAGGATTCATCAGTCAACCATTTCCCACCCACGGTCCCTCCCTTCCTCAGGACATTTATGCTATTTATGAATATCCACTTTTAATTATTTGGTATATATAATCTATCAAAATTAAATCTATTGATCCAAATTACTTTTAAATAGAGTCATTAGGGGGAAAAAAATGTTTTAATGAAATACAGAAGTAAACCTCAACAGTCAGGTGTACTTTGAGAAAATCAGTATTTATTATTTGCAGTGTTTCATCAGCCCCAGAAAAATCTGTCCACAATCAGGGCCAAAGCATGCCAGGATGATACTATTAAGAGCTAGTCCTCACCCTAAGTAGGAGGGAGAAAGAAAGAACAGAGATTTGCCTCAGGTCATTGCTATGTTAATTTTGATAGAATAAATGTGCCCAGAGGGTCAATGATGTTAACATGACCTCATCACTCCAGCACAATATACAATTAAACAAGCGACTTGACTACAGATGCCTCAGCTTGCTATGGCAACAACCACCATTAACATATTTTAACCTTTCATTAAAGATTCAAGAGAAAGTAGGAAAAAACCCTGGAAGCACTTAAAATGTGTGGCTTTCTTTTTAACAACACAAGTTTCTTTCCTTTTTACTGCCATGAGTTGGTTTTTGGGGGATTTTTTTTAATAAGGAAAGCCCTCAGTTTGACAGTCTTTAGAAGGCATTAAAGATGTCAGTAGTGGTTTTTCTTGGGTGTGAGAAAAATGGGGAGAGAAAAGGTTCATTACAATGAACTGGAATAGCTCTGGTGCTGCTATAACGTCTCATCGCATGTCCCTGCAATCAAAAATGAGATGGCGGCATGCAGGAGCAGCAACAACAACAACAAACAACAGCAAAACCAGAGAAGGCAGCTTCTGTCTCCAGTGCTGATAGCTGCTTGTAACCTCATGGCTGGAAAAGGACAGAAACAACATGGTCCAGCCACCTGGAGAGCTGAAAACGAGTAATGGTGTCAGGCTGTTTCATGACCTTGCTTTCTGGATTTTAACTTCACACAAGTGCTGGAAAAGGAATGGTCTGAGCTGACTAAGCCTGGGTGCTTATTAAATA
The DNA here is from genome assembly GCF_000699145.1 of Aptenodytes forsteri. Lineage (NCBI taxonomy): Eukaryota > Metazoa > Chordata > Aves > Sphenisciformes > Spheniscidae > Aptenodytes > Aptenodytes forsteri. Next base: position 14,231,960 of record NW_008795490.1, read on the forward strand.
GGAGCCAAAAAAAGGAAAAGTAGAAAAGAGAGAGAAATGCAATAGGGAATGAAAAAACTGCAGAGCTGTGTTTTTCTCGTCACGAACTCAACAGTTGAGGCGGTTTTGTCTGAACAAAGTACTTTCCTGTATTTTCAATTTGTACTGATTTTTTTTAAAAGTAATGGTATGAAACAGACTGAGGTGGAACTTTTTTTTTACCTTGGTTGTGCTGAGATGTAGATTCTTGCATAACAGAAGGCTGCAGACAGTGCTATAAATGAAAACCAACCTTTCTGACCCCACCACATCTTCATTAATCTTTTTGTACTGTTTTTCTGCGACATTTCTCTGGAGCTTTCATACCACTGACACTCTAAGCTAGCTGTTTCTCTCATAGCTGCACTTGTCTTTGGCTGAAAGGCTGAGGCAAACTTTGCAGCCTTGGGGATATTGAAGTGAGGAACCCAAATCCGTGACTGGAGTCGTGTGTCCTCAGCACTTTTGAAAGTCCCTCTCCTCCTAAGTAGTATTCAGAGCAGATTTGAGGGCATCACCTACTTTGCTAATTTTCATTGTTAGGTAATTTTTCTACTGCCTGGTGTTTTCACTTTTCCCTAATGTGCAAACTGAAGCTTTTTTCCCAGGGTGCAATCAATGGTGATTACAGAAGGAAGGAAGAGTGGAGGGAACAAATAAATAGTGTGCTGCTCCGAGAGCTGCAATTCAGTTCTTGGCTTTGACACAGGCAGGACTTCAAACAGCCTGTCTCAAAGCAGTTGTAGGTTCAGAGACCCTAAGGGCAGGGAGGACTACCAGATGACCATGATTATCTAGATGTTCTTCCTACATGCACAGGTCTTGCCATTCCCCTAGAGGGCAGATTAAAACATGCATTTTTGTACTGTGGCAGAGCTGGGAACAGAGCCCACTGGTGAAGTCTTAGCATGCTGGCATATTGCCATTAAATATTAATTAAGTTATTAATTAACTTCCCTTCAGGCCTGCATATCTGTTACCCCAGCCCCAGGGCACACCCTTTGGAAGCCTCTCTCCAAGAGGCGGGTATCTTTTCTCCTGTGTCTGCCAGACCAGCAACATGACACAGGCATCGCCGGCGTAGTCACACTGGAGAAACACCAGGAAAACTTTTTGCTGGAGTCACAGCTTACATTGTGTGAGCTCTTTCGCCCTGTATAGGTCAAACATTTCCCTAAACTGCATAAGCTATACTAGTAAAAGAAAAATTTACTGGTATGAGTTTCACACACTTAGGCAGAGTTGCTGGCATAGCTGTGTCGGAGTCATATATTAGCTTTATTTTTGCTGTAGTCTTGGGTTTGCTGGTATAATTGTACTGACAAGCCATTTTACAGCACAGACGAGACCTAACGTGCAGCCATTAATTTGACTCAAGAGCTCATTCACCTACACTCTGTGTAATTTTTAAATCCAAATGTAAAGGTTTCCTGTTTCACCCTGTCATTTTGTTTTGTTTGTTTTCAGAGACATCTGAAGCAAAATAATTCTGAAATTAACTGGAAACAAATAGGAAACTCTGTCCTTCACATATTAAGATCGACCACAACTGTAAGAAAAAGCTGCTCATGAAAGTGTCCTTCTTGTCTCATGGAAAGCATATGAGGCTGTAATTTAACTATAATAACCCCCTGAGAAACTAAACTGCTTACTCATCCTAAGTAAGAAGTCGAAGCAGCTAATGTCTCATGACCCTTTGAAGGGACAAAGTTCTTCTGTACATATTTATTCATGAATTCAGATAATGATGCCAAGCTCAGTCCTGCATTCTTATTTCACCTGAATTACCAGTTGATTTTCTGAACTACTGTAGGGCACATGCAAAAGGAACATCCCTTACTGAAACAGCTGTATGGTTGTTTCCTTTGGTTTTTGGAGGACGGAAGGGTAGAGAGGGGAATGAAGAGTTGTCTAAGGTGAACATCCATTTCTTTAGCCAGTCACATATGCTTCAGGTTAAGGCTCAAAATTGCAAACGGCCAGATTCTGCCACTCTTTCAGCTGATGGGCAATGCTTTACTGCACAAGTATTACTGTTGCACCGCAAGTAATTCACCCCGGAAAGCCATGCCACTCCTCCTGGAGGGAAGTGCTACTCAGAAGGACCAGGGGTGCCTAAATTAGATAGCATTGCCATCTCCATAACCCCTTGCACAGCTTAAGTTATCTAGAATCACACTAGAGCAGTATATTTTGCTATTATGTTATGTTCAGCAATTTGCTGAAAACACAGCCAGGAAGGAAGGACAGAAGCTGGAGCTGAAAGAGTAGCGTTCGTGCCAGCCCTCCCAACTGAGAAAAAGGCACATGCTCCCTTCTTTAAGAGGTCTAGGAAAAGCAGTACTGAAGAGCATCACCTGCACCTTGTGGTACCTCGTATTCCCACACAAGCATCTGGGGGAAGAGGCAGCCCCAGGTGCCTCTCTGCATCACACGTGAATGGCCAAAACTGCCCCACTGGAGAGAGGGCACAGGAAGAGCAGCAAAATCTCTTCTTCTTTTTTAAACAAAACAAGTGTTTGCTTTGAAGAATTTCCTTTTACTTTATACTTCTGAAAATGAAAAATGAAAGCCAAATGGTTACATGGTATCTGAAAGGATACAAGACCTCCTTGGCCCAGAAGGAGGGACGTCCCTCTGTGGCCTGCCCCTACCCTGTGAGTGCCGAGCAGCTGCAGGGAGAGCCTCTGCTTACACAGACGAGCATCTTGGTGGGCTTGGCAGTGAGCACGTAATCAGTGCTGATATTAGAGCTGCCATATTCCTGTCTGGGATCGCTGTGTGCGGACACACACGAGCTGCACAGGTAGAGTGTGCTTAACATCTTTGGGTGGCACTGGACCTAGTCCTCATGTTCTGGCTGAGCGAGTCTGATACCCATCATTTATGGCATATAAGAATAAGAACTGGGCAGCGCATGCATAGCGAGTGCTGTGTATCTAGAAGTGTTAGATCTAGGGCAAGTGCATATCCCTCTGGCAGTGCTTTGACTCTCAGGGAAAACTATTGAGAACTGATGTGTAAATACACAGTTGGTGTGCCAAGAGTTTCCAGACTCACAGCAGCTTGATCAGAGTGGCATATCCAGAAATCACAGACAGCTGCACAAAATAGTCAAACTTCCCAGACAGTTTTAGAGTGGAGAAAGGGAACATGTTTAGAAAGCTTAGACAAACCATATTTTCAGTCCTACTGAGCAGTTAAAAAGCAAATGCTCTCAAAAGTGCCTTAAATACTTTAAAGAAAAAGACTTTTCAAGCAGACAGTATGGTATCTTCAGACTTGCCTATTAAAATTCTACTGAATGATTAATTTTCACTAATGCAAATTAATTTAGAATTTCTCAATATTGTCTCACATTAATTTATTCAAGATAAATGTTCATCCTCATTAAAATCAGTTACAATTGAAGTATTAAGAATATTGCTCAGAGTGCTTTGATTCCATGCATATGTAGCATGCAGCGTTTTGCATATCACTAGTTAATACAGAGGCTTGCAGGTGTGTACAAAACTTGTAACTGGCTGACACATCACTTGTGGGTATTTGAAATATATTTTAAGCATTTTTCACAAAAATCTGTATTTCTCTTTGTAGCAGCTCAAAACAACTGGGTTTGTTATGCCAGCAAACACAGTCTGGTATTTGAATAAAAGCAATTTGTTGTGTATTTTACTGATGGTTTTTTTTCTTTTTCTGCTGAATGTGATGTTGTCCTCTGCTGGATGTCTGAAAGATATGATATGTTACTATCACAGTTTTCCTTCGCTTAAGTACCAGAAGCCTGACTCCTGCAGCTAGAAAGGAGGAGAGGAAAGCGAACAGCCTCCTGGGCTGCATTGGCAGAGTGGTGCCAGCAGGTTGAGGGAGGTGACTCTTCCCCTGTGCTCAGCAGTGATGAGGCCACATCTGGACTACTGTGTCCAGTTCTGGCTCCCCAGTACAAGAAGGACATGGACATACTGGAGCCAGTCCAACAAAGGGCCATGAAGATGATTAAGGACTTGGAGCATCTGACATACAAGAAGAGGCTGAGAGCCTAGAAAAAATAAGGCTCTCATTAGTTGCCCTAGGTGTTAGGATGGGTGTGGACAGGGTGGGATGCAGTAACTTTCCCAACAAACGTAAGCTTCTTTCAGACATTCTATAAAAGCATTTGAGAACTAGTTTGTGAACAAAAACAAGACTTAGCGGCCATTTTTGCAACTTCTTCCCTTTAAAATGCTTCCAAAGAAGCAATTTCTTTTCTTTGCGTAGATCCTGTCACATAAGGAGTCTGGTTCTGCCACCCTTGTCACATGCAACAATCCTGTCTTGTATATTCAACCTCATTGAGTTCAATCAGTTTTATTCGTCTGAGTAAAGCTGGCAGATTTTATGAACCTTGTAAATATATTAGTAGCAGAGATGTCTCCGGTGTCTTTTCCTCAGGCTCGTGAGCCAACATCATACCCTATCACAGAAATGAGAACTAGCCTGGCTGTTCAGTTTACGTGACGCAGAGGCACAGTGGCATTTGCATTCAGTTCTTGGCATGGAAGAGATGCCGTGGTGCTGCGCTGCAAGGAAAGGACATCCAGTCTTGCTGGGGAAAGCAGAGGGGAGGGAGGAGGCATGAAGTAAGATCTTTGTAAAAGGCTCGTGTTTGATGTTTAAGGCTTAATAAGTATTGTGATTCCCTCGTGCCGTACAGATGACCACAATGATTTCGTACTGTTTGCTAATACATGTTTGACAAAGCTATAATGTCTCTGCGATCCTTGAGGGACCTGGTTATCATTCCCAGACATTACTGCTCAAGAAGACTGCATTCACGAGGGGAAAGCCATTTTCAGCTAAACACAGACCATGATCGCTATGCCTGAAGAGAACACAAGTGTATTTAAATAATAAGATATTTGCTTTGCAAAAGATTGGCATAAGCTTTTGCACAGACCTGTTGGCTTAAAGGCTTATCTCTTAACGCTAAGAAGTATTTCCAGTGTGTTCTCACTGAAGGCCTGCGCAGGAGCAGCTGCTTCTGCAGCACTCCATGTGTGCATAAGCCCTTAATGAGATGGAATTTTCTGTTTGGATGATCAACATGCACATTTTTTGTATATCCAGCCTTTGTGCCTGGGAAGATAAGAAGAATCTTCTCCCTCCATTCTTCTTTAAATGCCAAAAGCTCATGTCAAACAAATGCTTATCTACCACGCTCTTCCCAATAAGGAGCCGCTGTTTATTCTTGCTATCTCTTCATTTAAGATGTTTGATACTTTTCCTACCTCTCCTAAGACTGCCAAAGTGTTTACCTAACATTTTTTCACTTTGATGTGCCTGTACCATGTTAACTTTAGACTCCTTGACACCATATTAAAACTGATAGTCTCCAAAGAGAGTTTTCTTGCTTATACTTCATGTATTAGTGGCAGGTTGTTGCTGGATTTTTTTTTATTTTCCTCCCTCCTTTTTTTAATGTGCCTGTGTGCTAGCAGTGTTCTTGTGCTTTACAACAATACATCTCTTTGACGATCTTCCTGTCTTTTTTCTTGAGTTTTTGTACTTTCTAGGATAGCCTTTTACGACTCTTTCTCTGGGACTGATAAACCATACAGGTCTGATCTAAGCGCAGACTGCCAGCTGCTGGCAGGCTGCGCAGGAGGAGGGATTACCCTGCCTTTGCCTTGCTGCTGCTGGTCTTGCCCCAGTCCACTGCTGCCGGCCACTGCCAGAAAGGCGGTACCAGGCTGGGTAGCTCAGTCTGGCCATTTTTACATTCTCATGCAACTTTAAATTCCTCTGTGTGTTAAGATTTGGGAGTATGTGGAAACAGCTACATGGTATCTCGCGGGCCTGATCCCACCAGGATTTAAGAAATGCCTGTATGTACAAGTGCCTTATCCCCATGCTCTCCATGACACTGTCCCTACGGCTCTGGGCACAGCAGCGCTGGCAGCCGGCAGCTCAGGCCAACCTCGGAAAGCAGCAAGGCTTGCTTCGCTCTTCCTAGGGCGGCCTCAGAAGTTTCAGGCTTTCTTTCTTGTAAATACACCAGCTCTTCCATAATCCCCCTGGTCCTCGTGGCACGGAGGAAGGGTCTGAGCGGGGCTCAGGGGATTGCCCCACGGGGTACTGCAGCTACACTGCCAGCAAAAAGGCTCTTCTCCTTTTTCCGCCTTATTCTAGCTTCCCGTTCTTAGGTTCAGCGATCACATCTGTTAGTATTTCAGGGCATAACATTGCACAAAAGGAGAGGTAGAAACAGACTGTCTTTCTAAAATTAAGCTTTTCTCCAGTCTGCAAGGTTGGTTTATACTATCGTTATCTGTCCCGCCATACCTGCCGCAGTCCTTTCCTGCAAACATACGCACAAATAGTTTGTGCAGCTCTTTTCCACAGCTACAAATGGTTTATAGAAGGAAGTGAGAGACATTAAGGGTTTTATTCCATTGCATTTTCTGTCCTGGAGAGTTTGGTTAGGCATGAATCAGTTAAAAAACATGAAAAAATGATCATGTTTTTTCTAGATAAAGATTACATAAATTGAGTCCTATTGTAACGAATCTTTATGTCATTCTGCCTCCATTCCTCGTCCTCCGAACCCCGTTTTGAATGACTGTCTGTGCTTCCCAGCCGGAGCAGCCCTTTCCAGCCAGTGCAGTCTGGCAGGTCTGTAGCCCCTGGGCTCTCCTAGAGATCCTTACCAGCCCCTGCCTGGGACTACGCTGCATTTCACGCCACTGCAAATTGTTCTTAAAATGCCTCATGGCCCATTGTGTCTCATCTATAGTACAGAAGATTAGATCCAAAATTAGTTTAGGTTCAGATCTACAAGCATACTCAAATTCTTAAATCATATAAAAAACATCCTATTGGGTGTTAGGAGCCCAAATGCCTCTGTGGGTATGGGCTGTAAGCACTTCAAACTTAAATAGAACAGAGCCCACCAAGTGCTCTGATGTCCAGCATCACTGCAAAAATGAAATGACAGTGGGAGAGGTGGTATCAAGCCGGGATTTTTCTTTGAATATTAAACTGAAGGAAATATCAGACCTTTTTTAGGTGCCAGCTCTTTGCACTCTGTATATGAAGGCTCAATATGAGATCTGAAAAAGGCAACGTCTGCCTCCTGGAGCCACCGAGGTTAGGGTGAGGGAAATGTTGTAAAAAGAGTGTATCATCCTGAATCTCACTGTCCTCAGTAGTGAGAACTGGAGGTCCACAGCTCACAACACCCTGCTGAGGAGGGCAGGCAACATGCCCTGGTCTGAAAAAGTAACTGAACAGTTTTGTTTTGGGAAATGCAGAGTTTTTTTAATGTTGTGCACTGACAGTTGAAGTACTTACACTAGGTTCAGTTTTGTTTTCTATCTGGGAGGGTCCAAATCTACATCATCTGCTTCCCAGCAAAACTTCTGAACTGCCAGGCAGCCCAGGCTGCCCTGGGCAAGAACATCTTTGCTCTCCCTCCCTCCCTGGCAGGTGTAGAGGAGAGTGCTTTTTCCCCCCAGCAAAAAGCACTTTATTATGCATTAGAGAGCACAGGCTGGAAAGAAAGAGTGCCCAAGTAATTCTGCACAGATTAGGCATCATAGGGAAGGGGAAACCCAAGAATCCAATTCCTGCTTGAAAGAAAAAATGGGGGTTTGCATTTTTGCTAATGACTTCCTTGTGTGTAGGCCCTGTAAGATCTATGTCTTGATACCTAAGAAAGCTAAAGAAGTGACTGCTGACACCTGCTTGCAGCTCTGTGAAGACACAGGTACCTTTCCTAGAGAAAGGGAAGGGTGCCATTCCCCTTATGGAACAAAAAGGGAGATTGCTGAAGAGGTCAGCCCTTTCATGTGTCTATTACGTGGCAGTTTAGGACAGTATTTGGTAAAGCACAGGTCCATTCTGCAGTGGCTGTACTCCCAGTTGCAAATACGTAGACAAGTACAAGAACGTCACTTCTGACCGTTCCTCAGAAATGCGATCGCTCTTGTAAGAAAGACAGTGAAAACGGCACAGGTCTCAGAAGTAAGGAGCTGACTTGCCTAAAATGAGCCTGGATGACCTTGGGTGTGAGTAGAGTAGACTCAGGAGGGGAAGGCGGTGGTTCCCCATCAGCCCTGCAGAGTTGTGGGAGGGGTGCAGGGGTCAGTACTATTGTCCAAGCTTTGAGGATGGACAGGCTCTTTCCTGGTGGATTTTTATTCTCCCAAGTTCGTTCTTTATTGTGTACTACATTTCATTTCTAACCTTCCCTCCCAAACGTTGTTTGTTTCCATCCCCTTAGGCTCGCTATTTGCAAGCGTGTACAGAAGTTTAACTTCCTGGCTTTCTGGAGCTGCAGCCAGTTGTGTTTATGCTTTCTTCTAACAGCACCTCTGTCAAACAGAAACTGGCCCTGCTTAATGCCAAGCAGTCCTCAGCAAAAAGATTACATGTGTAAAAGGCATGAGAACAGGGCTGCAAACCGCAGACTAATGCTGAGTAAGAAAACCACTTCTGCTTTGTGAGTCCGCCTTGCTGGGCAAACCCCTGCTTTGGTAGTTGTCAGCTTTTGCTAGCTCTAACTAGCAAGCAGACTCCTCCAGTGCTCTCCCATCCTTCTCCAGAAACATCCTACCATACCTGTACGGCCTTCTCTTGATACTTTTCTCTCTGCTTAGTTTCTGATACCTGCATGTTTTCTTACTAGGATGCATCTATTCTGTTTCAAGATATCTGGCTCTGCTCTACTTGTAAGAATCCACCATCCCGCGTTTTGTCTAAACTTTTATACGTGCCTCAACCTCCAAAGCGCAATTGCTGGCCAATTTCAAAAGCCTTTACCTGACTGGTTGGCATGCTGGATTAGGACAAAGTGTCTGAAATACATAAATGCTCGATGCTGTATTAAGAAAGATGGTTCTTTTTCAAAATACTGAAGTATTTCCTAATGTTGCCATAAATTCAGGTAAGGAGATATTTGCTTTTTAAAAACGTGTTTTACAAATATCCCCTCAAGTGCAGCAGTTTACAATTTATAAGTTTGTTTTCCCTATTTGTATTAATGGCTCTTTTTGTTTTCTCAAAGCGCACCTTAGGTTAAATCTAAGTTAACCACAGAAAAGGTCAGAAATTTTTTTCAGACTTTTCTGGAGCACAACTAACTTAATATTTTAACAGCTGGCAGCTGTGGTAATTACTTTTAGATTATACCTAGAGTCTGTTGGAATCTAATTACTCTGATCTATGAACCAGGCGACTAAGGCAAAAACTCCCACATTTTCTTAGACCTCATTAATGTATTTCCTTTGAAAATTGTTAGCTAATGATGGTACATTAAGAGTTTATCCATAAAATGACAATGAATAATTAAAACCTTTGTCCCGGGACATTAAAGGACGGAACAGTGTTTAACTGCTCAATGTCTTGATAATTATTTCTTAATTTGCAGTGCAAATATCGTGCAACTTTGGGGAGAAAGGACCAATCAAACTGGGAACGTGGCACGGAAAGGCAGAAATAATTTTCTTTCCCTTCGTTTACTGGTATCCGGCTAGGATAATAATCCAGGAGGTGTGGAGACTCCCGAGGAGCTGACGTTTCTCCCGCTGCCTGCAGCTGGGCTAGCAGCACCGGGAGGCACAGAGGGCTTGCGCCCGGCGGGCACACAGCGCCCGGCCGGTTCATACAGCCAGCG